>NW_025939911.1:0-55735 GCF_000764305.2 Hyalella azteca | reverse complement strand
CGGCTGCAACGCGCGGTGACAGCCGCGGTACGGTCGCGGAACGTACAGCCGTAAATATGTGCGCAAGTTTACGGTCGTTTACAACAGTCGTACGGCTCAACGGAACTGCAACGGATCACACGTTTTTTTTCCGGTAAAATTAGATGATATACATGATGATGATTTAACTGATAGATTTTGGACTTTGTGTTCAGCTCGCCTTTTTCACGTACCTACTAGAGATGTTTGTTAACATAGGATGTGAACTTGAAATTTCTCAATTTAATATGAAATGTATCAGTGTTTCATTACACCCTCTCTCTGTACTATATCTTGCCGAACCTGTCCAAAAAGAGAACCTTATTCACGTGCCAAATCAAATGCCACTCGGCAACCACCTGACAAAACGATAAGTAACGAATACCGGTATCTTGAACCTGAACCTGATCGTAACGTAAAAATTGGTGGAGTGATCACTCCGAGTCACCCAACTTTAAAATCTATGAGACGCTAGGAAACGTCTCGTCTCTTCTTTCTTTTCTTATATATATTCTTTTTCCCCTATTTAATCAGTTGTAAATGCTCAATGGCATGTTCATGGATACGGTAATATCGCATCAATAAAACAGTAATTAATGAATATGGTAATATATCAATAAATGAAAAAGAAGTAAAAATCACAGAAAATGTAATTCATTCTACCTCTACATCATCTACAATGTAAGAGGAGGACTTCAGAGTACTGTTGGTAATGGATGAGTACACTCTGCATGCTTCAAATGTTTTAAAATGAAGTTTTATTCCAAGTGTCCCAAGTAGCCCCAATCGACAGGGCTACTCAGGACACTCTTTTTTTGCTTTTGGCACCTTGCGAATAGCATATGGAATTTTTTTGGAGAATCCATGTGATACCGTCAACTGGGGCTACTCGGGATGGTTTTGAGCGTTTTTTTGTTTAGAACTTCTTACCATGAAACATTTCATAAACAAGTTTAGGCTCATTTTATAGCTCTTTGCGAGGGCTATCGAATGGCATCTTCAAAAAAATTCCATATGCTATTCGTAAGGTGCCAGAAGCAAAAAAAAAGAGTGTCCCGAGTAGCCCCGTCGAATGGGGCTACTCGGGACACCTGCAATAATAGTTCATTTTAAAATATTTGAAGCATGCAGAGTGTACTCATCCATTACTAACAGTACTCTGAAGTCCTCCTCTTTCATTGTAGATGATGTAGAGGTAGAATAAATAACATTTTCTGTGATTTTTGCTCATTTTTCCTTTAGTGATATGATATTAATATATACATTGATTACCGTATTATTGATGCGATATTACCGTATTATTGATGCGATATTACCGTATCCATGAACATGCCATTGATCCAACATGTTTATTGGGACGGTAATTGAAAGTAAATGCTCTTTCTTCATAATGTTTTTTTTCTTCCTGAAGGTAGTTATTATGATGCTCAAGATGATGATAATACGGAGTGTAGTCAATTAAGACATAAATTCTGGATTGTTATTCCGTTCATTAATTGTAGTTGATACGTTTGATGGAAGGCTTGTGTGCGAATCATTCACGGTGTATTTCAATAGTGAGTTAGTATATCACGGAAATTATTCCAATATTTTTATATTCCAAAAATTCGAATTAATTCCCTTAAGATAACATTAGGTTTTCAAGGCTTAGTGCAAAGTTATACTAAACAACTTAATGAAAAAACTGGGTATGTAATCGCACTATGATTGCTGCGGCTTGGTCAAGTTGTGTAACTTCCTGAGTTTTAAATCTTGTGTATTATTTTCTCTTATCGACACTTAGAGATTTCTTCCTTCAATTTTCAGCAAAAATCGTTAAAAGTTATCCGAGCAAACCTGGTTTAAGTAAAATGTAAGGTTTTCAAGAACTAATGAGGAATGAAAAATCTGAATTCTAACCATGATGTATTTCATTTTAAATAACAAAGTTTTCAAATGCACAATACAAATCTGCAAAGAAGCAAAATTCTCTCATTCATTTTATGGTTAATATGTTTATTCACACAAGCCATTGCTTGCTAATCTATGTTACTATGGGTAACGTCACTCATGAAAGAGACACCCAAACTGTAACCGAAATATATTATCGTGACTACTTCTGTGGTTTGAGCCGCTTATAAACCATAAAAATCATACCAACCTTATTCCTGGAAGTAACTGAGTGGCTACTTCAGAAATATATAATATCGCGAATACTTCTGAGGTTGAAGCCGCTTATAAACCGTAAAAATCATACCAACCTTTTTCCTGGACCTAACTGAGTTGCTACTTTAGGAAAATTTAGTCCTGTGTGGGGTCGAGAACTCGAAACAAGACGAAATCCCTCGTGAATCAAGCCCTCGCGCAGCCCTCGTGTTGCGAGATAAGAATGATTTTGCCCCTACGAGTGATCTCTTTAAATCGGATTACAGCGCAGCGAAGCTCTTGTAGGACTTGGAAAGTCACAAAATCGGGAGCTAGGCAAGAGAGTTTCGTTTTCTTACCATTAATGTAACATGTAGTCCTGTTTGACTATCAGATACAAGAGAGTGAATCAACCTAGTAAGTAGGTAATTATTGTTAGCTGGACAAGCCAAATTATTTTATATTAGCATGTAGAATTTAAAAATTAATAAATACATATAATCGTATTTTTAGGACACTTTAGAAGAATGATATTTATAAAGAATTATATTCTTCTATTTGTTTTTACGAAGAAAACGGTAATAAATACTCATATTGAATATGCACTGCCTATATTCAGGGAAGGGTAATTCACAACTTCTTATTCCATCTTTCGACAGAGAAAATCAGTAGAAAACCCAACCAAAAATTTCTCTCCTTAGGCCCAAGACAAATCTTGCAATTATTCGAGAGTGGCAACGTATTCCCTGGTGTATATTAAATAGAGAAGGCACCACTTTCGCGCTGGGTATTCCATGTGTCTTCTGGAGCTCATTGCGCGGCGCTAAAGAACAGCAACGAACAAGAGAACAGCAACGAACAAGAGAACAGCAACGAACAAGAGAACAGCAACGAACAAGAGAACAGCAACAAGTTTAATCAAGCAACACTCAACATCTGAAGCCACACTAGGTAACCTTGACAAATTTCATTAAAATTGAATCATGAATAACATTATATGAACTCTTCTATGAACAGATTCACTTCCTCCGAACTATGTATTAAGAAATGATTATGACGTCTGTCAAACTTGATTTTATAATTCCTCGAATCTAGAATGCTGAAAATCAAGTAACGAAATCTCGCAAATCGGTAACCCGGTTGATCACAACAGACCAGGGCTCATACTTAAAAAAGTTAAGAGATCGTAAGTTCATCAGCCAATCATTGACGGCCTTTCAAGCAAAATCCACCAATCATAGACAAGAAAATAGAGTGTAAGTACTTACGTTCACTTAACGAATTTTGAAAGTATGGCCCCTGCAATTAATTCTGACTGACCCATGAATGTACCTATCAATCCCTATCTTCATCTTTGTAGCGTCGTAAATCATTTTGGTACTCAAAAAAAAAAAAATTTCTGCAAATCAACAAGAAAAGAATAGTTTCGATAATAAATTTCACGCTTGCAACACTTCATGGTTGGGTTATCACCAGACCTGTGCTGGTAATCATCTGAAACATCGTTATCTCAATTGATAATCTTTCCCTAACCTTTTTGGCATGTGAATTTTTCTTAATTACATTTGGTTATTGATTTATTGAATATTCTTTTAGAATATTAGTGCAGCCCATTGATATTTATGATACCTATTTAGACATCTTTTTGAAGCGTCAACTGCCACAGTCTTGAAGTCTCGCAGTTTGTAAAACGAAAACTTCAATATTATCACACGATGCAGCATAAATAAAACAAATGGATAGCCTTTGTTCAGAGTTCATGATGAGATTAGCTAATCATAGATCAACACAATCTTATTAAAGTTATTGGAAAAAATGCTTGGTCCACAATAGGTTGCGTGTATGAAGTCAGTTTTGCAATTTTATTTCCCACATATTAATAGAAGGCATCGTTTCTACCCATCTCAGGGAAACGAATAACGTTTAACAAAATAGCGATACACTTTCGCTCCTGTGTGGGTCGTCCTGACCCACTTCATCCCGCATAAGTGCACTATAGTATTTACAAAAAGTGTGTCACTATTTGGACAAAAGGACCCATTTATTTTTCTGATTGCAGCTAACCGGACGCAGTCTACATGTAAAAGGCTGAATAAACACTGACAAAAAGGGAAGTGAAACTCAACGTACGTTGGACTCGGATAGATATTGAGATACGTTTCCATTTCAAAATATTCGGTTGAATGTCACTTGACATGATTGGAATTGATGCCCAGAGAGTCTTGTTAGTCCGTAGCACAGAGGCCGTCCTATGTAGACTCTATTTAAAATAGATAGATGTATATTTCTTTACCTTTAAATAACTTATGAAAGGGACTTCAAAAGTCCCTTTCATTTTTCACCAAGGTTTCAATTATTTTCATTTACTAGCAATTTCAAATTTCAAAAATTCTGTTCCCAAAATTCGTTAAATTAATTCCTTAGTTACGTTACTGTACTAAATAAAGCATAAAATTCTCGAACAATTTCATGTAATTGCAAATATAATTAAATTATTTTATAAATAGAAAACCACGTGGAGAATATATTTTTTTATCGTGGCAGTAACGAAAATACGCCAAAATTATCTCACATAATATTTTTCAGCGGACAGCTCGCTGTCAGAGCAATCTTTGCAAATGCTGAAAACTACGAAATATTTCGAGAGATTTGTGAAGTGTCTTTCAGATACAGTGTTCTTAACTCGTATTATTATCTTGTAAGAAATGTGAACCTCTCTCGTCGCTTGACACTGAGCTTATTTAATCTATTTTATTGTTCCGTAGACTGCAGGATATTGACCATACAATAGCTTGTACAAATATTAGCACACTTTTACACTCACAGAACGAGCTGCGAGTAAACGTAGCACTGATACATCCTCTCACTAGGCCAAACTGTGTCAGGATGACCCACACACTAGCAAAACAGCAAAACATGCATCGTTGTGTAGGCCAAGTTAAAATTTTTTTTTCGAATCTTGAAGTGTGCGGGGACAGAAATCTATAGGACATCATAGCTTGGAGACAATGAACTTAACTACTTTTTTTTCTCGATTTATTTTCAATTTCACTGTAAATCTATGATACTAACCCATGAAAAGTATAAAATATTTGATAATTCGATTCATTAGGTCCTGAAATCAGAGGTATTCAGTTCAACTTGCAATCCAAGGCAAGCTCCGGAATTAAATCTTTTGCCTGTGATGCGCGGCAACTTCACTCGGTCGCCGAACAGGAAACTTTGCTCACAATAAAGAAGTCTTAACGGAGATTCGTAAACGAATACAAAGACCAGTAAAGACGAGCCAGCGATTGAGGAGATCAGAGGCAGGCTTTGTTTGACCAGGGCGGTAATTGGGCGAGATCTGCGCTGTAGGCCACGGACTGCAAGCGCTTCCTCCACGACGCAAATTTGGCTTCGGCGACTGCAGTTTAATGAAACGCTGGACATTGAGCCAATTATTGTCCTCGGAATAAAACTATTCAATTTATATAAAAAATTTATAAATTATTAGAGGTTGACCATTTCGGATTTTGGTTGCAGCAAGTTAGTTAACTCAGGAACATCATTTCTTGAGAAGTTAATTCTTACATTTTATTAAAATTCCATTTCAATAAAAAAATTATAAC
The DNA here is from genome assembly GCF_000764305.2 of Hyalella azteca. Lineage (NCBI taxonomy): Eukaryota > Metazoa > Arthropoda > Malacostraca > Amphipoda > Hyalellidae > Hyalella > Hyalella azteca. Next base: position 49,982 of record NW_025939911.1, on the reverse strand, counting down.
ATAGTTGGAGTTGACCATTCAGGATTTTTGTTGCAACTGCAAGTTAGTTATCTCATTAACGTCATTTCTTTGAGACGTTGTTACTTATATTTTTGGTTTAGATATTAAAAATTCCATCTATCTATAATGTTAAGTTTTTCGATCTAAAATTTGCAGATCCTAAAAAACGGTTGATCCAAGTAAATACTTCAATTTCCCCATAATATACAACCGCAAGGTAGATCAAATGCTTCTATGTTATTAAGTAAACATAAAAGATTTTTTCATCAATTGCAGCAAACTTCCTAGGCCAGTGTGAGTTTTTGGTTAGTTTTGACGCTCCGATGTAAGCATCTCCTAACAGAATATATTTTCAGTGCGACTTAATTAAATTCGAATAATGATTACCATCATTTTAGTATGCTTTATTGACATGCAATAAATTAATGTTTTGTTATGCATTGATAAAAAAGTCGAGGTATTTAGTAAAATACTAGAATGTAGAACCGTGGGCTTCTAATGCACTTAAAGCAAAAATTAATATTATTAGCGGAAATTTTTGTTATTATCTAGAGTTTAAACGACGACAAAAGATCAAATAAAATGATTAGACTCACTAAAGTTCAATGAGTTTATATGACTAATTAAGGTTTGATGCTGGGCAACAATAGCACGTATAAAAATGTGTGCTTATTAAGTATCTGGAAATATTTTAATATCCGAAGAATTATTTTGTTCCTCTGAAGCAGTTAGGATAGAATAGAATAGAACAGAACAGAACAGACCAGAAGAGAAGAGAAGAGAAGAGAAGAGAAGAGAAGAGAAGAGAAGAGAAGAGAAGAGAAGAGAAGAGAATAAAGGCACCGAAGAAATAGGCCCATGGCCTGTTGCCGATTCTTGTATTTTTCGTGACTTGATTCACAAGGGACCCGGCCTTTGGAACCCGATCTTTCCATAACTGACGATTGATTGAGTTCTTTCATATGCTCATGAAAGTTCTAGATCGAACCTTCTCGCAGGCTTATGCCAGTTATTCCACTAACGTTATTCTTATCTCAAAAATCACATTGCTGCATAACTAATTTTTATTGTTCGAAAAGGATTATTGTTTCTCGGGATTTTGAATTTCAACCATCCCCGCATTGACTCCCGATGTTTTCATGCCGTGCATACAATTTTGTGAAATTTCACTATTTGTTTTTTTTGTCAGCATAACAAAATCAGCCTCGTTATTTTTGTGTACTTGAAATATTATCACGATTTACGATAGTGTACTAGTGCGCCATTTAAGGAAAATTTCCTCTCTTATATTTAGACCCGTTTTTTCCATTAAAGTACAACGGAATTTTCATTAAAATACTTATATAAATTCAATTTCTCATTTCATTTAGCTCCTTACTTCATATATTTTGTTTAACATCGATGTAATTTTGTCCATTACAATTGATGATTATTTTTAATTCAATGCTCAACTTCGCAGGAAGGCATGGTCGTGCAGCTCCCACATCGTTTCTCTGAATTAATACATGTATTAATTCAACCATGGTTTCTCCCATCTGATGCCAAATAGCGATGTGGCATCCCGGTCTCTGTGCGGACTCTGTATCTCATTACATCGAACTTGGTGCCGTTGAACTGCATGTTGTTCACTAGGCAGTTCTAGGCACTAGCATATTGTTCACTAGGCAGTTTTAGGCACTAGCATATTGTTCACTAGGCAGTTCTAGGCACTAGCATATTGTTCACTAGGCAGTTCTAGGCACTAGCATATTGTTCACTAGGCAGTTCTAGGCACTAGCATATTGCTGTCTCTTATACACATCTAGATGTGTATAAGAGACAGGTCATGGACATAATGTACAGCCAGTCATAGACAATAATCATGTTTATGTATTTAAAATATAAATGTGCCCGATCCATTACAACGAATTTAAAGTCAGAAAAATGCTACAGAATCTGGATGTATTTCCTTGTATTCCTCCTCGTTTCACTATATTAGTTTTTAGTATTGTTTTTAATTATTGATTCTGTACAAAGATACCTTCTTTAATTATTTTAGGTGACTGTTTTAGCAAGATGTGTGTTTCGCCGGCGTAATTAACAAACCAATATAAAAATTTTGTTTGCTAACGTAAGCTAATACATCGACATTCGGATTTTTCATGAATTTATAATTTATTCCAGATAATGTTTAGAAATAATAATGTAATCTAATAATTTATTTATTAAGATCAATACTAAAATATTTAGTTGGGACTTATGCCTGAGCTGGCGATGTCCAAAGCTTCTAAATATTTTATATTTTACTGGATTTCTAATATTTCAATTGTATGTAAAAAGTAATGTATCTAACAGATCTTGTTAAGCTGTGTATAATCATTCGAAAAGATCAGGAATTAATAATTATTATATAAAAAGATTAGAATCTTTTCTTAATTGATCAGAGAAAAGCCACTTTTCCCGCAATTATCCGCTAAATATGATTGGAGTTTATGTGTTAATTAATTGAGTGGTAACCATACATCTTGAGCGATGTATCACATCATTATTAGACAAAATTATAATGAAGGTAATGACTATATTACTCGTTGCGGAACATTCATATTCCTGCAGACATTATCAAAATATTTTCAGTCATAACTTATTTAGATTATAATTTTGAAATGTAATCATAAGTTATAAAATTTAGTTTATAGTAGAACGAACAAAAAACATTACTTCTATCCTTCATAAGCAGTACAATATTTGTTCTATATTTGTATGCTTTAAAATTGTAAGAATGTGGCTGACATTCGTTGAATAATGAAGCAGAATTATTAAAACAATATCAAAACTTACTATGAGTCGTGTTACGTGATGGAAACAGCTCCGGCGCACTGTCGTTTGTTTTGAAAAAGACTTTTAATTACGGTGGGAAATATTTCTAGATTATGTTCGAGCTGATTATCATTAATTTGGTAGTTTTACAAGAAGCGTTTTTTCTGCCGTTTTTCTGACATTTAATTAGAGCGAGTTTTCCTTTCCATCATTCCTGAGGAAACGAGGATCATCTTTCTACAGGACGTGTTTGTTAGTTCATTAGGCTCGGTAATTAGTCTCAGTTAATAATTGTTTACAACTTAAAATTATTATTCGAGGATCAAATGTCAGTTCTCGGAACTTTTTTTCTCTGTTTTGAAAGCCCTTGGTATCATAGTACGATTTTTTATTAATTAAAAAATCAATATTCCTAAAATATCAAATCTCATTATAGTTCGATTTAACTTTAAGATAAAATATATATGATAACATTAAAGCTCACTTATTTTACACATAGAGGCCAGAGAAGCATGACTTGGTCTATTATTTTTCTGTGGTTTAATTTTGCTAAAAGTTAACTTCGAATTTATTTGATTAAAGTAGAATTAAATTTCACATGTAAAACGATAAATTGGAGAGAAATAACCCTTCATTAGAATGAATTTGAAATGAATACGTATAATTTTACTCGTACGTGAATTAAACCCCTGAAAGAATCACCTCAGTGCAATTCCTATAATTGCATTGACTAATAATAATTGCATTAATCGCCTCAATAATTATTGCATAAATAAGGCTTAAAATGCACTTAATTAAAGTCGCAGGAATACGTGAATATTTCCTAACATGAAGGTATAAACCAGCAATTATACGCACGCAACTCAGTCTCTTACAATTCCTAGCAAAAACACAAGGTTTAACTGAACGATGAGAGTTTCAGAAAGTAATGTTTCAAGTCTTTTCGTCATGGTTACTGCATAGTTCCCCCGAGTATCTCGAGCTCAATTATAACTTGGAGGCCGGCAGTCTGCGAGAATTTTGCCCGTCATCCAACACCAGCCCGGCCACCGCGGCGAGAGTTTGAACAGCTTTGCCGCCCTGAGCGACGCCTTAGGAGAGATTGCGTGATTGAACTTGAATTATTTTAAAATTTTCTCCTGTTTATTTGCATGAATTTATTTATACAAATGAACATAAATTTATACAAATAAATAAAATTTATTTATACAAATTTAGATAAATTATACAAATTTATACTGTTTATTTGTATAAATTTTTATAGTTTATCTACTGTGATAAGCTCAGGGCTGCTTATCTCAGCCCTGAGCGACACATTATGAGAGATTCCATGATGGAACTTGAATAATTTTAAAATTTTTTACTGTTTATTTCTCGTATACATTCATATAACTAATAATAACATCCAGTTGCAGGGAATATCGGTTAATTTTGCAGTAAGTCTTCTTGTAATTAATTTGCCATTAACATTGGTTAATGACAAATGTTCTTGTTAACATTGATTAATAAATACGATGAGGTTTGAAGTGAACAATTGTATGGCTAGAAACTCTCATTCAAGTTGTTCGGAAAGTAAACGTGAAGGAAATACAGCATATATTATTTATAGATTTACGACTTATGTTATAGAATATCCGAGTGCTTCGTATTTGAGACAAACAAATGATGCCGATTTTTTCTCGTTGACTTTCTTAAAATGATAAAGCACCACAAAGCAAAAGAGAACAAATCACTGAGCCATACGAACATACGAACGGAGCTATAAAAAAAAGCAGCATTGCAGAGATATACAGTAAATCATGACTCTGTTTCCTTGCTTGGAATTAAAGGAACCAATGTAAATATTATGCGAGCTTCCAGACACGGTGCAACTTTAACCCGGTCAAAAAAATTCAGTGGAGCGAATGAAATAGCCTTCTCGAAGCGATACTATAGAAGTATCTTATTTTTTAGGAACATGTTTGTATATCGTAGACAGTTTATGAAAATTCCTTAATTATCTGGAAATATAGATATACGGAAATATTTTTTTATATGCGAACAATTAATGACCAGAGAATGCGCTATAATGTTCAAGGAGTCAAACAATTCTTTAGATGACGTTGGTAGATCAAAAGGCAGATTTAGCAAATAATAATATATATTAAGGGCGTTTCGTTTTGTAGCAACATTCATTTTCAAGTTAAGAGAAGCATTGAATAGTGACATTTTTTTTACATAAGTACATAATACACGTACATAAGATACAACACAATCCCCAAATTTCTTAGACAAATCCGGTAGTTAGGAAATAGATGGCTGGGTTCCAATTCAAAATTGAGAGGGTTCTGTCAATCGTTGGTCGGTTAACGTCGTGCACCTCCGCATGACGATGCTGGTGGGGTTCTCCGGCACGGTGCGAGCGACGGCCTTGAGAGTTTGTCTCAGAGGGTTTCTCTGTCCTCCGGGTTGCAGATGGCAGGTGAGACGGTCTCAATGTCTTAGTTGTTAGTCAAATTACTCCAATGCAGTCCAAATGGTGAAGAAGTCTACAACCCTCTTTGAAGCAAAATTTATAAACTACACTAGATATTTAAGACAACTTTAATTATTCATTGCTTTTTGTGTTTCAATTTCAATCTAATTATTGCGAGTTTATACTTTATTTTCTCAATTAAGTATATATATATCATCTTAATTTTCAGCGCCTTATAATTTTGATAAATGTTTGGCCTGCAGCTGATTATGTTAAAGTCCTGCAACTCTCACAACATAATTCCTATCTTATTCCCTTCTCAACTGCTGAAAATTTCGGCTCAAAGATAAACATCAAAGCAAGATGAATTTTTCATGTTAATGTTGCATCGCAAGTTGTTTACTTCGCAATGAAAACTGCGCAGCGAAAATGCAGGTAGATTTAACCTATTCAACTGTGGCAAAATATGTGAATCTTTTTTTTTTATTTTTCAACTGAAATCTTTGAAGTTGATTAAAAACAAACCGTGAATATTATTTAATTTACAACGTCAATGCCGTCAAACGTCAATTCCGTTAAATCAATGAATCAATGGATAACTACCGAAATAATTCCGTTTTAAAACATTTCTTTTATTCTTTGGCGCAAGAAAATTAATTACATATTACATGTAGTTATTAACTTGAAGAGAAACATCTAATTAAAAATTTAATGCAAATTTAATTGCTTCTAAATTTGCTTGATATTCAGTTTTTATAAATTTTTAATTCAATTTGATTCCTTTAATTTTTACTTGAAATAATTGTAAACAGCAAATGAAATTTATTCAAAAATCAAGTGTAACGACACTAATCGGATATGTATACCAAGAATTTCATTTTTGAGCTTTATTTGAGGTATATGAAAATCGTGGAAATATCAGTGTTGAAAAACTCGATTTCCTGTGTCCAAGAACTCAAACTGGTTTGATATTTAATGCCAATGGGAGACATATTCATTTGAAGGTTATTCAAGCACGGGTAAATGATTAATCTTTGAATTAATTTCTACTTAGGATGATAAAAAATTATGCGATTAATTATATTATCTTCATTATCTTACACTAAATAAGTTTCGGAAGTAGGTGGTAATGGCTTTTAACGTTCCAACTTTAGGTTTAACGTTCCGACTTAAACGTTTAGGGCGTCCAAAAGGTCGCGGACGACCCAACTGAGCGCGATGTGACTGATGAGACGCGGCGCTAGAATTCAGTTATCAAGCAACGGATTTTGCTTGATGATTCATGTTTTGTAAATGACTTTTTTAGGATAGGAGACTCCCAAACTTATCATTAAAGCAATAAATATTTCAAACTTCATTGAACCTGTATGTCCGTTTCAAAATTAATATATTTTTCGTGTTAGCGTATATTGAATAACCATGATCGTTCTCAACTTGAAACGGAATGTAATAATTAGTCTCTATATGATAGTTGGATGTAATTTTCTATTTAGAATAATTCAATTCGCGATAGCTATTGAAGGTAAATTTATATGATGCCGTTGCAAAAAGACGATCAAAAGTGAAAATTTCTCTAGCGTGCTGAATCGAAGAGTCGCTCGGTCAATCGTCTCGTACTTCATTTCGTCTCTTAGTTTAAAAAATTACCGTCAGAGTTGCCATAATTTTCGATTTAATTTCTAAACACGTCTCTGACTCAATTATATTTTCAAGCAGAAAATTATTTTGCAGCGATACGGAATTTTTGGTTTACGTATTCAAAACATCATTCTTTGTCATCAAAAAGAAACATGTATTTTCAAAGTTATTTATGACGGCACTTCAAGACTCGCATTTTTACTCCCTCCGAGTTGCAACCTTCAAGGCCTTGCCTGAGGCAAATATTTTGCGGTGCTTCTTTAATAAACATGGAGAGCAAATTCCAGCCGAAAGCGACTCCCCTGAAGTCTAATATCAAAATGCCGAGTGTAAGGCGAGACTTCTGTAATAAATGAATAAAATATTTGAGATTCATGTATAAAAAAACTCCCCGTCTCGAAAAAAGACCACGTCCATTCGTGATATGAAACCACAAATTTACACGCTGTTTGCACAAATTTACACGCTTGTCAGGAACTATTGTCTTAGGTAGAATTTCTTTTATTTGATCAGAGAATATCACTCAAAGTCGTAGAGCAAACCGTGGCCGCTACTTTGATACTAAGATGCGTGCTCGTGATCCACACACAGAAAAATTAATAGGTCATATTGTTTAAATAATGACATATTTTCTGCACGTACTTATGATACGCTCGGCCTCAGTGGGTCTGAATGACTCTCACAAAGATCAAAAGTTCATCGCTATGTAGATGAAGTCGAACTCATTCGCGTGAGTGTAAGTTTCCTTTTACTTCAGACAGCTCACTCAGGAAATGGAACGCGTCACACATCCCATAAAAGTGCTAATATTTTTTACCCACACTAAGGAGAAGAGGGGCATAGAACTGATACGCCCTTTTGCTGAGCCAAGATGGGTCAGGATGACCCACTCAGAGGGAAGTAAGACAATTTGGATCTGAGTAAGATACTTAATTGCCTGCAGTTTCTTTTTGCACGCACAGTTTTTCATATCGAATGCACTGATCAAAGATGCAGTGCAAAAGTACAGGCAAAAGATCCAATTTACAGTGCAATATTTATTAGCACTAGTATATTTATTACATATTGCTAATATTTATTAGCAATATGTAGCACTGTAATCTGCTTTTTAAAATTAAGTATCACCTGTGTCACATTTTTCGCGGAGTCGTCAATCAATAATTATGCTGATTTGCGCTTCAATGCTATTCAGAAATTCAGGTTTAAAGTTCGGAAAATTTAATAATAATTAATTTAACGTATTCTGAAAATTAGTAACTAAAAATTTTCATACAATTTTGATTTACTGACGTGCTTCCTCAGTAATAATAACAGTGGTAAACCCATCCTCGGCAGTAATGTGCTTCAGTTACAATAAAGCGACTCAATGTTACAAGTATCGAATATTTTTCCATTAAACTGGACAGTCTTGGTGACAGTCTTGCTCGTGAATTAATCCAAATATCCATTTCCGACATTACCAAGGAAGCCCTGGTCCCTAGTCGATATCTCAGACTTGGTTCTAGATTACAAGAACAATCCTACTTTATAAAATTCTGTGAATGTACTTCAAAATACCTTTGCGAGTTTCATTCAAAACTGTCGCATCTTTATTATGTACCAAGAAATTTACCGAGAATGACTGTCCTTGGCATTCACAAGAATGTTTCTAAAAAATATTAGGGACTTGAGCGCCGACGTATCCATTCCTTTAAAATATCGTCGCTTCAATGCCCGTATGATATCTTCAGCCCAAATCCTCGAGTCACCAGGCAAATTTACCATAAAAACAACTTAATGGCCGTCCCAGCCGCAAACAAACCCAAGCCTCCACAGTCACGGTCCTCCAGTACAGTCCGCAACTTTCATCGCAGGAAAACGAATGTTGAAAAATGTTGACGGACGAAAAAGACGAACAAGTTGTACTTCCTGGAGATATATATTTGATTAAAAGTGATGAATCGGTAAATTTGATGCTTAATTTCATGTAGTTCTTAACTTAGAAGAATAAAGACTGATTCAAAACTTCATTTCGCCTGATTAACTCCCGAAAATTCAATCTACTGGAATCGAAGGGCTGAATTTCAGCCATAGGCCAAAACTGCAGGAGTGCACGGCACCAATTTTGGGCTGTACATTAAAGGCATAGAAGTGCCGAAGCTCAAGCCCAAGCTTTCGAGACATAATTGTTACTGAATTGGCCTAGGGAGGTGAAAAGAACAGTTAAAAAGATCTTATTTTTCTAACTGGGCGCGCATCCGGGCAAAAAACGTGGCTAAATGCAGATTTTTTATTGCCTAGGACACCTCATTTGTAGCTCTCTGTTGGGCAGAACGAGTTATGGTCCGGCATACGGAGATTTATCTAGAATTATGCATATTTAACAGTAGAAAAATGTTTTGTTGGTTCATGACATCGTTTTAACGTGAAATAGCTCGGGTGTGTCTCATTAAAAAATAACACACCTAAGAAGGGATGAAATGAAAAAATTAGTTTATCTGCCTAAAACGTTCTACTAAGTTCCATTTCATCTTATTGTTTAATTCACCTCCGTGGTGATTAAAAAATTTCGAAAATTTCCGCAAATGTGCCACGAATGGTTTCAAAGTATGAAAAGTATTTATATTCAGTATAAAAATTGAGATAGCAGCATCTGTGTAAATATCAACGAACGGAATATGTTGACGACTGATACAAAAATTCAGTTCACCGGAGCGCCCAACTAAGAATTTCGTACTCTGGCAAAAAAATAAGACTCGGACGTAATTAAGAGACAAAGTTTGCCCATTAGAAACATAGCCTTCGTTGCTGTTCATCACGTACAAAAATTTTGAAGAAATTATCTTTCAAGCCGTCACGTCTCAACGTCAAATTTCTAGTAATTTGACGCAATAATAACGTAATAATTCCTTTTTTTTGCTAGTCACGTCTCGACGTCAAATTTGTTGCCGCACTAGCAAACGGGTAACGTAATACTTTAGTATTTTGCAAGACATATCTGCCTTCAATTTTTGCTGCAATTGAAAAATTCACTACCGATTAATTCTGCTTCATTTAAATGTAAAATTTATTTGGCCATTAGTTTTCAATTCATTATCCTCTGCTTTAATTTCGCGTACTTTTGCAGAAAATGCAACTGATACGTTAAAATTTGATGTAATTATTCATGTTAACAAGAAGTTACAATAAGAATAACTAAGTTTTCGATTGTTGGATGACAGTGTTGACGTTAATTATTCTCTGAAATATTGTTTCACTTTAATTTCACGTATTATGACAACAAATTAGTGAAATATCTTTCCTATGATAATTTAAAATTTTTCTTTACAAATCTATTTGCATTCAGGGGCAAATTTGGAATAATGCTTCGAAATAATAATTTTTGATGTTATTGTGATGGTACAGATCAGTGTAGTTGTGATGATGCAGATCAGTGTAGTTGTGATGATGCAGATCAGTGTAGTTGTGATGATGCAGATCAGTGTATTGTAATCTCTGAGATGAATATTGATACTGATGTCATAAAAGAATTTATGATATAAATAAAATAATGAATTGAAATAGCTGAATAAATCTTATTAGTATTAATTTCACACCAATTTTGAGAGATGTCAATCATTGAATCGCACACTAAAATCAGTAGTAATTTTAATTAAAAATTTGTTGCTATGTTACAATGGTAGTCTCTGCGTAGTTTATTGAACGAAAATGAACGAAGTTCACTCGTGGGAAATTACGTTGAAACAACGTTGATAATTTAACAAAAAATATTACTAATAAAAAATTAGTTCCTTAATTATTGCTTGACGTAAGAATAACACCGGCATTCCAGTTAAGTCATAACAACTTGTTGTTTTTAGCTCAGAATTGCTGCAAATCTGGCCTACACAACACCTCGTTGTTTTTAGTTCAGCAGAGCTGTTGTATTTCTGGCCTACAGAACACATCGTTGATTTTAGCTCAGAATTGTTGCATTTCTGGCTTATAGAACACCTCGTCGAAATTTTTTAACCCAGAGCTGTCGCATGTTTTTGCCTTCAAAACTTCTGTTTTTTTTTCTGATTCATAAGCTAAGAAATGTTTGAGCTCAGCGTTTCTTGCGGTCAAAAGTTGTCGAGGCCTCGAAGGAAAGTCGCTGATCTTCGCTTAAGGAACGCGAAAAATTTTCACTCCATTCTTCATCATAGATAATAAAGAAAATTATAAATGTGTAATCGCAAGTGTGATATAATTCGCGCTCTGGAGACATTGTGAAGATGTATTTTCTCTGTGGAAAACCAGAAATTCTTTAAATAGTTTCAAACAATGTTTGCTAAAATAAAATTATATGATGAATTTTCGTACTACTTCGGGTCGTCTTCTTGATTTGATTGCATAGAAAATGCATAGATTGCGCATAGATTGCATCAACGTAAATCTGTGGAAGTGGTGCATGTCAATGTTTTTTAGGATGTAAAGTTTGATTTATGAAAGTGATAAATAACATTCTTTTTCTTTCAAAGGTACCAGCGGTCCAGTATATTGGTTGGGAAATGTTCATATGGGATGGTGATGAGGAGTGGTCGTGAAAGTTCAATTACTTGTCGGGATCATATTCTAATATTTCTTATGCTCTGGAATATGCTAATATATTGTTTAAACAATGTTTGGCGTTAATTTAAAGAGAGGTTTACAATTTTTTACTTTTTTGTAATGTTTTAGAAAATCAGTAAATTCCCTCAAATTTCATGACCAGGAATTTATATCTATGCTGGGCGTTCACGTCACTATCAAATTCTTAAATTCGAAGATCATGTGTCATAGAAATATGATATTTTTAAATTTTATAATCAACCTAAATCAATATATTTTATGAAAATGGATGTTATGCCCAATTACTTATAATAAAATCATTTTATCAGTCAAAAATGTATAAATTGACCTAATCAGTGATGGAAGTCCCGAAGTTTCATAGAATAATGATTGTTTCAATTCCCATGTTCTACTTAAATTTTTTACTTCTATATAAACGAATTTTGTGCCCAAGGTTTTATAACTGAGTCGCTTTAACAGTCGAATATTTACAAATTAACTTAAGCAGTGATGGAAGTTCAGTACCTGTTTTTCACGAACAATGCCTGCCGAATGTTTTCCGTCGGCATGATTTATGAACGAGGCTAAAGTTTCGTAGCTCAAAGTTTCATGCAAAGTTCTATCCTTGGGTTTCTTCTTTGGCGACCAAAACTGCTGACTCGAGCCAAACTTTTTCAATACCAGAAGAAAAATGAAGAATTCTTTCTTTCCATCACCTAAGTCGTTCATTAGATCCAATTTCTTTGTGTGACTTGTTGTTCTTGTTGTTGTAATTACCCATCCTGGTAGTGGCGACTATGGAGGGGGAGTGACAGGTCAGTTTTTCCGGGCACTTGATGCCAATGGTAGTTCTACAACCATCAGTGGCTCGCTGAAATAGGCTAGAGAATATTAGGAAGCTCATTTTATTTAATATCGTTTATCTGCATACCTTTTTGTCCATTAAATATCCTCAAGAAAATTTCCTTCATTTAGCCTTCTATGAGTCTAAGTCATGGAGCTCCTTTGGGTTGCTCAATATCTGGCTAAGAAATAACGGAAAAAATACATAAGACAGTATACGGAATCGAAATTATTAACAAAAATAATATTACAAATCAACGAATTTTTCCTAATGATAACGAACTCATAATTATTTATGATTAATTTTAAAATATTGCGATTCATGCTATTTTATAAACTTAAAATTATGTCAACCGCTGTTAGCTCCTGCCAGTCATCGGGAAGGCGGCATTTCTTTTGTTTTGATCAGGCATACAGAAATAGAGAATTGACATATGTTCATTTAATTCGTGTATGATCAATAATTATGGAAAGATCGGGTTCCAAAGGCCGGATCCCTTGTGAATCAAGTCACGAAAAGTACAAGAATCGGCATCAGGCCATGGGCCTATTTCTTCAGTGCCGACACTGCTATTCCAATCTATTCTATTCCATTCTATTCTAAGAAATGTTGTTAGAATTAATCTGTAATTCCATCTGTTCATGTTCTCGGTTGAATTCTTTTCACCACAATGAGATTCATTTGTGCTTCTCTCACGTCGTATTTTATTTACCCATTCATTATTTGATATAACAAAATTTCCCGCTGAATTTCATGCATCGTCTATTACCGACTCCGAAATTATTATCAGAGCGGAAAAAATTTCAGAACGCCATTGATGATCAAGTCCCTCGGTGTGCTTTTCTTCTTATTGTAGCAAATCTTGACTCAATTGTTTACTGTCGAGAAAATCAATTCTACTCTCACTGACGAGGCAGACAACAACTCAAAAATAAACGAAAATACAGTTCGATCTTATCGAGTTTCCTATTTGTTAAGTGCAGTGATAGCTTTATAAAATGTTGAAGGTCAAGAAAGTTTTCATCTCGAACGTAGTGATGGATAAAGGCATGTCTCTAGCAGGTTTTACTGATGGATTCTAATCCTTGTTGATAGCGAGGTCAATTATTCATCCGATATTCATTTCATGCTTAGAATAGAAAACATCGAAATTATTATCTTCTTTTCCTCTCCTTCAAAAAATACATTTTAATTCCAAAAATTATTAATCGTTCTTAAACTATCTTCAGTTCTGTAGAGAACAATAAGTGCAAGTATCAGAACACAAAACAATACAATTTCTGACAACAAATATTTTTTTTTATTTCCGAACCATTCTTTCTTTAAAAAAGTTATAGACTTTCTTAATTCTAAAACTGAAAATGAGCAATAAATTGGGATGTTTCTTCATTTTTTATTTTAGGTATAATATTTTATACTAAAATCTTGGCTTCACAATTAACATTTGAGTCTATCACCACGAGAAACTTGCAAACAGTTATGAAAGCTAAATGTTCAAAGGACCTAACATTTTCACTAGCGCGTTGGTTGTTCAACCACAATTGAGGCCCAAACACTTCTAATTAAATTATAATTTGCACATTTTTTCACTTCACTTTCCAAAATAAGTATGAGGAATATTTTACCATCGTGAGTGATATTAATTGATTATGATGTACGGACACGACAAAAACATCGTTGATTATATTTGGTTAGTAATGGTACAATTAAGCAGGACAGTTTCGAAAAAAATATTTTATTAATTAAATCGTCTGATCGGCATCACGCGGTTATACCTCAATTTCAATTCAAACTTCCTTTTTTTAATTATTTCGTATTGATATCTTAAAATGATTCCTTGAAAGTAGAAAATAATTGTAATTTGCGCATGAGTTTAGTCATAAATAATAATAAGTTTCAAATGCGATGATCTCATGAACAATCCTTCGACTCATTAGAAAATAACGTTCAATTATTAACATTAACATTAATTCAACTGCTTAATAATTTCTCCCCTCCTGTAGCACATTGGAGAATATTACAGCACTCGATAAAAACATTACTAAAATAATCTAATTTCGCTAATTTTGAAAGATTTTATATTTCCAGAACTGCAAGTTGCCTTTTCCTACAGCGTGAATGCGATCATTGCGTCGGCAGGAAAATGTATTATTATCGTATAAAATATTATGCTACATTAATTATGTCTCATCAAGTTTAGCGTAGCCCAACTGATGATTTAAAAAATATAACCCAGTACTCACTGCAGTGAGTGACAGAAAGCGCATTTTATCGTCGACGAAAACGTGAAGTCACGGACAGACAGACGGACAGACCGACAACAATGGGCATTTTTTCCATAAATGAAAAAAATGCGCCAAAAACCGTAGAAATTCCCCACATTTGAGTTGCTCGTCGGATAACAAATAATTAGGAACCATGAGCTAATTTAAATTTCGCATAGGAAATTGATAAAATGGCCCGCCATTCCCGCGACCAGCTCTGCATTCGCGGATTGAACATCTGCTATCATCTGACTGCGCGCAAAAATGTAGAAGTTGAAAAATTGAAGTTCAATGAAAATTCCTGTTCATATGCTCTCACATGCCAGTCAGATTTTTGACGAAAGAAATTTTTAATTATTTGTTATTACATGGAGTCGCAAATTAAATATTTAGCTAATATTTCGTGATTATCGCTTCGTATCTTTGTTATATTCATAGTTAAGGCCACCTACCTATCTACCTTCTTTGCACTCCACGTCAGCAGTGAAGCAGCAGGTTTAAAATAGACCTCGCCATCCCCGCGGCATTAAATATATGTGCCATTAGATATAAGCACCATTAGATATAAGCACAATTAGAAATCAAGATCATTAAATATTAAGATTTTAGACATTAGCACCATTAAATGCAATGACCATTATATATTATGACCATTACATATTGAGAACATTACATATTTCGACCATTAGAAGCTAAGGCATTATAAGTTAAGACCATGATAGACTATGACCGTTTAATGAAAGGATCATTAGATATAAAACTATTACATATTTAAACCTTTAGAGACTAAGGAGACTTTAGAGACATTACGACCATCAGATAAAAAGACCATAACTAAATTAAGGATATATTAGTGCGCACTAAAGATTAATTTATCATGATATAGGTAACTGAAAAGCTTGAATTAGCAGTCTGAACTATAATATGCAGCTGTTACAATCTGGAGCTTACAGCGGGAGGTGACAGCTGGAGGTAATGTCGTGAAGTAATGGCTACATGTACACTTTAGGTGCGACAGTTTGCATGTTGCTATATAATTTATGTTTAATAAGCTTTCTACAAATTGAGAGAAGCTAGGCTTCAATGATGCTATTTAATGTCATGATAAAGAAGGGCCCTGGATGTGATGTATTGCTTTAAATATTTTCCAACACACGAAATTTTGGACATTATCATACCCTCCGTTCTATGAGAATTATTAATAAATTTCAAGGTTTGCCATCAGTGCGAGGCTCCCCATGCTAACAGGGAGCCATCTCATTCGTTTAAATTTCTCATTCCGTCTGAATTTTATACCGTTTTTTTCTTTTAGTTCATAGATTCGAATTTTATTTGAAATATTATAAATAACTAGAAAATGAACAGGTAAATATAAAGTAACAAAAATTTATATAACCCTCGTCATATTCGTATATTTGTACGTATATAAAGACCCTTGACATAATACTACCGATTCTTAACTTCGCAATTCAGAGTTTGTTGTGGGTTTCGTACGCGCAACTCACTGCTGCAATTCTGCTGTGCTTAACCGCCCGGCCTCCTCGCCGATTCTGACCAGAAACTGGCGCACAGAGCTGGGATCGAACCCGCGCCTCTCTGCGCCAATCTTGGTACACTGAACTGTAACCACTGGGCCACCCTGCTCATATTGATCTAGTGTTTGGCATAACGTATTTGTGTGAGTGGTTATACAACATTACATACACAGATGTGGGAGTGGTTATAAAACAATGCATACACAAATGACTCCATGAAAATGTATCAGCCAAAGATGTGTCTGTCATATGATTACAACCTTCGATGGCATGTAGTCTGGCGCATGTAGTGAATTCTAGCCCATCAAGAAGACCATTTTAGGTCTATTTTATTGCAATTTGCAGCCGCATGAACGCATACATATCGTTTCGCTATATGTGTCAGTTTGCGCATTGCGAGTTAGGAGAATATCACAAGCCGAGTGAATCCGGTTTAAAAATATACAATTAAAGCAAATCTTTGAATATTTTCGTGGTGAAATACCACCGATTTCAAGACTTTATATAAGTTAGGCACTTGGCATGTCATATGATTTTAGTATGACTTCTGATGTCGCAAATCCTATGGATTAAACCATATATATAAATTATCGCATACAATGCGACTAGTGAGGAAAGAGTACTGTCGAAAATTCTCGTATTTTATCAGAAAATAAAGTCGTCGCCTCACAAACTGAGATGCGGAAAAGACGGTAATTCTTCAGCACAGAAGAGGGCTACATCCAACCCCACAAATATGCCCTCGCTTCTACGTTGTATTATGGATACCAACTTTCCTCTACTAATTGCCCCAACGATTCTTAGTGCCCGACGCTTCTTTGGGTCAAGTCCCGCAAATTGAGGTCCCATAAAACATAAATCCCAGACTACATTTCAGACTACAGAATAATGAAGCATCTGTGAATGCTTCACTTTCCCGACTCACGGAAATATTTCGGACGCGAAGTGCGTGAAAATACATGTATAAATTCATGGCCTTCAACGCCATACACTTTACCACGGGAAGAATTGAATAAAATTTAGTCTCTGTACCTTGAATCGCGGAAAATTTTGAGATCATCCTATGAATTTGATCAGGCACGTAAGACGCGTAGATGAAGAAATAAGCACCGGAAACAGCTTTTTCAGGAGAAATTACGTAATGTAAGAGCAGCTTTTGGGAGAAAATCGGTGACGTTGCAGACGGGTTTTTGGTAAATATTCTTAAAGTTACTGACAGCTATTAGGTGAATATTTCTGATATCAAGGTAAAACTTTGGTACATTATTATTGGTCAATACATTTCGAGTATACGGTTTCCTGAAGGCTGATTTCCAGTTTCCGGGCCTCTGTAGTGTAATGCAGGGAATCCCTATAATGACAGACAGTTAACCTAACCTAGATTAGATTCCATTAATCTCCAGATGTTACGAGGCTGATATTGCTAAACTCGTCTTGTAGCAGGCCAGCCGTGGCGGCGCTTCAAAAGCTGTGAGTTTTCTTCATCCGCCGCACCTCTCTGGCAAAGACTGAAGAGAAAAAGTGAGCGTAGCTAGTTTTCTCGGGAAGCAGTTGATTGCTAGTAGGTAGCCTACTTTTGCCCGACTAACCACACTTGGTAATGTCTGTGAATTTCAATATGTCCGACATTAATGAGCTTTTGTCAACTTGTTTGCATTTAGCATATAGTTCCGTCTCGCGGACGCGGATTCTCTACTATATTAAAATATATCTTGCGGCCTTCGAAAATTCACTGATCTGTATTAAATAATCCTCGTATGTTACGCAGAGACCACTAGAACGCCGCATTAGGAGCGCAGTTGCCCAGCAAGCAGGGATTATATATATTGTTTTAATTCCGGTGATATTTCTTATTAAAAAACAACTAAGGAAGAACAAAAATTTGCAGGTACACACTTTTCTTTAACTGCATTTATACGGGAGATAATGTCGCTACAAAATTGAATTCATATTTTTTCCTACAGTAATCGCAACATACAAAAACACTTCCATCAAATTATTAAACCGTTTTTTAAACCAATGAATTTTTTAGTTTGAAGCTACATGGGTGAGACCTAAAGTTATATAAACGTTGTAAAATATTTTTCAAAGTTTATCGGCGTCCATGTTTGATTAACATGCAAATATTGCTTAATACTCGGTCACCTAATGTAATGAGTATTATAGCCTTCTTTCCCCCGTGAGCATTCTAGAACTTTCAAATTATTTTCAACATTAATACTGCGGTAGCGTTACAGCGTGACTTGTCACTGCTAGGTCCTCAACAATTACCATGTCAGTTATGTTAATCATAAATCATTCCTGTATGTACATGAAATTGAGCGTCTCATCTTTGCAACCAATACACATGAATAGGGGATCCTTTTGCTAATTTCTTCAGGTTTCAGAAACCCTATCCAGGAGAATATTATAACCTGTACTGTTGCTTGATAATCGTAACAGTTATTGCTCTTGTAAGATAAAAATAGTAGTTTTTAACAATTATTGTAGAGGTTTCTTCGAAAGACGCTACGTTTAGAACGGTTCCGTATTGATTTTCCACCTGAGTTCTAAGTGAATGAGGATTTTTAATGATTTTGTACAAGGTTCGCTTCATTTAATTTACTAAAAACAGAACAAACAAGTTGCAATTATTGATGAAATCTGCTCATTAAACACAGGAAAATTAATACACACCAGAGGCACTTGGATGGCTATAACAAATAAACGTCATATAATCTATGAAATATAAGAGTACAGAACAACGCAAGAGCTAGTGAATGATGAACTAGTAACACTGAACAGGTAATTCTAACACGGTAACTACGACAGGTAACACTGAACAGGTAATTCTAACACGGTAACTACGACAGGTAACACTGAACAGGTAATTCTAACAGGGTAATTACGACAGGCAACACTGAACAGGTAATTCTAACACGGTAACTACGACAGACAACACTGAACAGGTAATTCTAACACGGTAATTACGACAGACAACACTGAACAGGTAATTCTAACACGGTANAGCATAGCATAGCATAGCATAGCATAGCATAGCATAGCATAGCATAGCATAGCATAGCATAGCATAGCATAGCATAGCATAGCATAGCATAGCATAGCATAGCATAGCATAGCATAGCATAGCATAGCATAGCATAGCATAGCATAGCATAGCATAGCATAGCATAGCATAGCATAGCATAGCATAGCATAGCATAGCATAGCATAGCATAGCATAGCATAGCATAGCATAGCATAGCATAGCATAGCATAGCATAGCATAGCATAGCATAGCATAGCATAGCATAGCATAGCATAGCATAGCATAGCATAGCATAGCATAGCATAGCATAGCATAGCATAGCATAGCATAGCATAGCATAGCATAGCATAGCATAGCATAGCATAGCATAGCATAGCATAGCATAGCATAGCATAGCATAGCATAGCATAGCATAGCATAGCATAGCATAGCATAGCATAGCATAGCATAGCATAGCATAGCATAGCATAGCATAGCATAGCATAGCATAGCATAGCATAGCATAGCATAGCATAGCATAGCATAGCATAGCATAGCATAGCATAGCATAGCATAGCATAGCATAGCATAGCATAGCATAGCATAGCATAGCATAGCATAGCATAGCATAGCATAGCATAGCATAGCATAGCATAACATAGCATAGCATAGCATAGCATAGCATAGCACAGCATAGCTTAGCATAGAATAGCATATCATAGCATAGCACAGCATAGCAAAGTCTCATCGGCGCAGAAGAATAGGCCTGGTGCGGCCTATAGAAATGTAATAATTGCTGCAAATTCATATAATACATAAAAAGTATGATCGCGAATTGTTGAACAGAAGGAGCTTCGGTGTAACTGTTTTTTCATTCATTGTACATTTATTTTATTTTGCGGAGACTAAGCTTAAGATAAATAATCATTAATTTATTGTTAAACTCCTATTTTGTGCTATATTTTATTAAGCTTCATCGCACTTTAGTTAAATACGGTTGAAAGAATAGCTCCATAATCATTTCAGAGAGTTCAAGAATAAAAATTTAATCAACAAAACTACCAAATTGACGCAGAGGAATTTCAATTGTTTCATACAAATTCTAATCTCTTTCGGGTAAATTTATGCTTGATTTACACCATCCTGCCGACACGTGCTGGTCACGGTCCAGTCCAATATTCTTTAATGCATTTCTATAGAAGCATTCACATCAGCCGTGCAAGGCACAAGCCATATATGCTAGTCACGGTCCAGCCGCGATCACGGCAATATATATTTCGACCTGGACGTCCCTCAGTTTTTCCGGGCACTTGATGCCACTGTTAGTTCTACGACCATCAGTGGCTCGCTGAAATAGGCTAGAGAATATTAGGCCGCTCATTTTATTTAATATAATTTATCTGCATATTTTTTGTCCATTATATATCCTCAAGAAAATTTCCTTCATTTAGCCTTCTATGAGTCTAAATCATGGAGCTCCTTTGGGTGGCTCAATATCTGGCTAAGAAATAACGGACAAAAAATACATAAGACTGTATCCGGAATGGAAATTATTAACAAAAATAATATTACAAATTAACGAATCTTTCTTAATGATAACGAACACATAATTATTTCTGATTAATTATAAAATATTGCGATTCTTGATATTTTATAAACTTAAAATTATGTCGACCGCTGTTAACTCCTGCCAGTCATCGGGAAGGCGGCATTGCTTTTGTTTTGATCAGGCACGCAGAAATAGACATATGTTCATTTAATTCGTGTGTGATCAATAATTATGGAAAGATCGGGTTCCAAAGGCCGGATCCCTTGTGAATCAAGTCACGAAAAGTACAGGAATCGGCAACAGGATGGGCTTATTTCTTCAGTGCCGACACTTCTATTCTAATCTATTCTATTCTATTCAAAGATGTGTTGTTAGAATTAATCTGTAATTCCATCTGTTCATGTTCTCGGTTGAATTCATTTCACCACAATGAGATTCATTTGTGCTTCTCTCACGTCGTATTTTGTTTACCCATTCATTATTTGATATAACAAAATTTTTCGCTGAATTTCGCGCATCGTCTATTACCGACTCCGAAATTATTATCAGAGCGGAAGTCCTGACAAAATTCAGAAAGCCGACAATGATCAAGACCCTCGGTGTGCTTTTTTTATTATTGTAACAAATCTCAACTTGATTGTTTACTATCGAGACAATCAATTCTACTTTCACTGACGAGGCAAACACCAACTCAAAAATAAAATAAAATCCAGTTCGACCTTATCGAGTTTCCTATTTGTTAAGTGCAGTGATAGCTTTATAAAATGTTGACGGTCAAAAAAGTTTTCATCTCGAACGTAGTGAGGAATTAAGGCATGGCGCTAGCAGGTTTTACTGATGGATTCGAATCCTTGTTGATAGCGAGGTCAATTATTCATCCGATATTCATTTCATGCTTGGAATAGAAGACTTCGAAGTTATAATTTTCCTTTCTTTTCCTTTAAAAATACATTTTAATTCCAAGAAGTATTGATCGTTCTTAAACTATCTTCAGTTCTGTAGAGAACAATAAGTGCAATTATCAGAACATCAAGCAGTACAATTTCTGACAACAAATATTATTTTTCATTTCCGAACCATTTTTTCTTTAAAAAAAGTTATAGACTTTATTAATTCTAAAACTGAAATTAAGCAATAAATTGGGATGTTTTTTTATTTTTTATTTTAGGCATAATATTTTAAACTAAAATCTTGTCTTCACAATTAACATTTAAGACAACCACCGCAAGTAACTTGAAAACAGTTATGAAAGCTAAATTTTCAAAGGACCTTCCATTTTCACTAGCGCGAAGGTTGTTCAACCACAATAGGCCCAAAAGCTTCTTATTTATTTTATAATTTGCAAATTTTTCCAATTCACTTTTCAAAATAAGTATGAGGAATATTTTACCGTCGTGAGTGATATTAATTGATTATGATGTACGGATCAGAAAAAAACATCGTTGATTATATTTCGTTAGTAATGGTACAATTAATCAGGACAGTTTCGAAAAAAAAATGTTTTATTAATTAAATCGTCTGATCGGCATCACGAGGTTATACCTCAATTTCAATTCAAACTTCCATTTTTTTAATATTTCGTATTGATATCTTAAAATGATTCCTTGAGAGTAGAAAATAATGGTGATTTGCGTATGAGTTAATTAAGTCATAAATATTAATACGTTTCAAATGTGGTGATATCTCGAACAATCCTTCAACTCATTAGAAATTAACGTTCAATTGCTAATTAATTTCTCCCCTCCTGTAGCACATTGGAGAATAATACAGCACTCGATAAAAACATTACTAAAATAATTTAATTTCGCTAATTTTGATAGATTTTATATTTTCAGAACTGCAAGTTGCCTTTTCCTACAGCGTGAATGCGATCGTGGTGTTGGCAGGAAAATTTATTATTAACGTATAAAATATTATACTACATTAATTCTGTCTCATAAAGTTCAGCGTAGCCAAACTGATGATTTAAAAAATATAACTCAGTACTCACTCCAGTGAGTGACAAAAAGCGCATTTTATCGTCGACGAAAACGTGAAGTCACGGACAGACAGACGGACAGACATAACGAGCACAATAGAGCATTGTTGCGGGACAACTACCCTACATACCATAAAGTTACTGGGTCTCTGCCTACGGGCCCTAGCGTACGAGGATTATTCAAAGTGGTTCAGCGAATCTTCAAAGTACACAAGGTATATTTACATTTCATGGTGAACTCGCAGCCACGACATAGGACTACAAACTAAATTCATTCAAGTTTACAAGTGCGGACATTATACAGAAAATTAGACACAGTTATTTACAAACATTACCAAAGTGTAGTGGTTCAGGCAAAAGTCAGCTACCTACTCCTAATCAGCTGCTTCTCGAGATCACTATCTACTCGTACTTTTTCTCCTTAGTCTTTGTCAGAGAGGTGCGGCGGCCAAGGCTGGCCCGCTACAGCATTTTTTCCATAAATGAAAAAATGCGCCAAAAACCGTGGAAATACCCATTTGAGTTGCTCATCGGGTAACAAATGAGGAGCTACAATCTAATTTAAATTTCGCATAAGAAATTGATAAAATGGCACGTCATTCCCGCGACCAGCTCTGAATTCGCGGATTGGACATCCGCTATCATCTGCCTGCGCGCTAAAATGTAAAAGTTGAAAAATTGAAGTTCATTGGAAATCCCTGTTCATATACTCTCACATATCAATCAGCTTTTTGGCGAAACAAGTTTTTAATTATTTGGTATTACAAAAAGGAAATCAATTAATTAGTTAGCCAACATTTACGTACTTACCTTTTGATACTTTTGTTATATTCATTGTTAAGGTCACCTACCTATCTACCTACTTTGCACTCCACGTCTGCAGTGGAGCAGCAGGTTTATAATAGACCTCTCCCTCCCAAGCCATCCCTACGGCATTAAATATAAGTACCTTTAGATATAGCACCATTAGATATTAAGTTCATTAAATATTATGACTATTAGACATTAGCACCAATAAATGCAGTGACCATTATATAGTAGGCCCATTAGATATTGAGAACATTACATATTTCGACTTCGACCATTAGAAGCTATGGCCATTATACATTAAAACGATTCGAGACAATGATCATTTAATGAAAGGATCATTAGATATAAAACTATTACATATTTAGACCATTAAAGACTAAAACTATTAAATATAAATGAAATTAGTTACTAAGATCATGCAATATTCCGACCATCATGCAGATAACAAGACCACGGTTCATGTCACACAGACGCTGGCCGCTGCCCCTGCTGAGCAGCGATGCAAGACTTAAACACCTCTCGCAATACGGCAGCACTGTCGCCGCAAGCACATTAAGGATATATTAGTACTAATTACTAAACATTAATTTATCAAATGATATAGGTAATTGAAAAGCTTGAATTAGCAGTATGAACTATAATATGCAGCTGCTACAATCTGGAGCTTTCATCGGGAGGTGACAGCTAGAGGTAATGTCTTGAAGTAATGGCTAAATGTACACTTTAAATGCGACTGTTTGTATGTCACTATATAATTTATGTTTAATAAGCTTTCTACAAATTGAGGGAAGCTAGGCTTCAAAGATGCTATTTAAATTTATTCACTTATCTTTATCATGTAATTAATAATTACGTTCATTCCTTGTCTTTTGTAGTCTTCTTAATTGTAGCAGACGAGTTACATTGTTGGGATTTACACTTACTGTATACAAGCTCGATAATGCTGGCGGAAATAGAAAAGTGACTTGCCTAGCAGAAAAAAAACGATTATTAATAATCCCCGTGTTCACCTTTTAGTGCATAAAATTGAGAAGTGTAGTGTCCCACATAAAACAATAAGCTCGATATTTCAAACTTTATCATGTCTTATAATACATTCATGTGTTAGAAATAAGCTAGCTGGCAAAGCAAAAAAATCTGCCTCTATGAGTCTTCATTTTAATATGTAGAAAGCTCTGTTGATTAAAACACGTAAAAATTTTCCTCATTGCTTACGTTCCCTGAATTAATGCAAATGGTATGTATTCTACATTATTTGGAATTAAGTTATTTTACATTTTGATTATTTATATTTTTTGTTTGTACGAGTTACACATAATTTTGAGATATAGATTGTTAGGGCAATGACCTTGCATTAACAATTGATTACTTCCAGCTCTGAAAAACATCATGAGCGGTCTGATAAACATCATTAGCGGTCTGATACACATCATGAACGGTCTGATAAGCATCATGAACGGTCTGATAAACATCATGAACGGTCTGATACACATCATGAACGGTCTGATAAACATCATGAACGGTCTGATAAACATCATGAACGTAAACGTTGCATACACAAATGTGTGAGTGGTCATAAAACGTTATATACCCAAATGTGTGAGTGGTTATAAAACGTTGCATACACAAATGTGTGAGTGGTTATAAAACGCTACATACACAAATGTGTGAGTGGTCATAAAACGTTGCATACACAAATGTGTGAGTGTTATAAAACGTTGCATACACAAATGTATGAGTGGTTATAAAACGCTGCATACACAAATGTGTGAGTGGTTATAAAACGCTGCATACACAAATGTGTGAGTGGTCATAAAACGCTGCATACACAAATGTGTGAGTGGTCATAAAACGTTGCATACACAGATATGTGAGTGGTTATAAACCGCTGCATACACAAATAAGCGAGTTGTTATAAAACGATGCATACACAAATGTGTGAGTGGTTATAAAACGTTGTATACACAAATGTGTGAGTTGTTATAAAAAACTGCAAACAAAAATGTGTGAGTGGTCATAAAACGTTGCATACACAAATGTGTGAGTGGTTATAAAACGTTACATCACAAATGTGTGAGTGGTTATAAAACGCTGCATACACAAATGTGTGAGTGGTTATAAAACGCTGCATACACAAATGTGTGAGTGGTTATACAACGTTGCATGCATAAATGTGTGAGTGGTCATAAAACGTTACATACACAAATGTGTGAGTGGTTATACAACATTGCATGCACAGATGTGTGAGTGGTTATAAACCGCTACATACACAAATGTGTGAGTGGTTATAAAACGATGCATACACAAATGTGTGAGTGGTTATAAAAAACTGCAAACAAAAATGTGTGAGTGGTCATAAAACGTTGCATACACAAATGTGTGAGTGGTTATATGTAAAACGTTGCATACACAAATGTGTGAGTGGTTATAAAACGCTTCATTCACAAATGACTCCATGAAAATGTTTAAGCCCAATATGTGTCTGCCACGTGATTACAACTTTAAAATGGCATGTAGTCTGACGCATGTGTTGAATTCTAGCCCATCAAGAAGACCATTTTATGTCTATTTTAGTGCCATTTACAGCAGAGCCGCATGAACGCATACATATCGTTTCGCTATGTGTCAGTTTGCGCATTGCGAGTTAGGAGAATATCACAAGCCGAGTGAATCCGGTTTAAAAATATACAATTAAAGCAAATCTTTGAATATTTTTGTGGTGAAATACCACCGATTTCAAGACTTTATATAAGTTAGAACGCACTTGGCATGTCATATGATTTTAGTATGACTTCTGATGTCGCAAATCCTATGGATTAAACCATATATATGAATTGTCGCATACCATGCGACTAGTGAGGAAAGGGGACTGTCGCAAATTCTCGTATTTTATCAGAAAATAAAGTTGTCGACTCACAAACTGAGATGCGGAAAAGACGGTAATTCTTCAGCACAGAGCAGTGAGCTACATCCAATCCCACACATATGCCCTATAGCGTCTACGTTGTATTATGGAAACGAACTTTCCTCTACTAATTTCCCCGACGATTCTCAGTGCCCGACGTTTCTTTGGGTCAAGTCCCGCAAATTGAGGTCCCACAAAACATAAATCCCAGACTACATTTCAGACTACAGAATAATGAAGCATCTGTGAGTGCTTCACTTTCCTGACTCACGAGAATATTTCACACGCGAAGTGCGTGAAAATACAAATTCATGGCCTTCAACGCCATACACTTTACAGCGGGAAAAATTAGATAATATTTAGTCTTTGTACCTTGAATCTCGGAAAATTTCGAGCACATCTTTAGTGAGGAAAGGGGACTGTCGCAAATTCTCGTATTTTATCAGAAAATAAAGTTGTCGACTCACAAACTGAGATGCGGAAAAGACGGTAATTCTTCGGCACAGAGCCTGGCTGCATCCAATCCCACACGTACGCCCTCGCTAATACCTTGTATTATGGATACCAGCTTTCCTCTACTAATTGCCCCGACGATTCTTAGTGCCCGACGTTTCTTTGGGTCAAGTCCCGCAAATTGAGGTCCCATAAAACATAAATCCTAGTGCTCATTTCAGATTACAGAATAATGGAGCATCCGTGAGTGCTTCACTTCCCCGACTCACGGAAATATTTCGGACGCGAGGTGCGTGAAAATACAAATTCATGGCCTTCAACGCCATGCACTTAACCGCGGGAAGAATTGAATAAAATTTAGTCTCTGTACCTTGAATCTCGGAGATTTTTTAGTTCATCTTATGAATTTGATCAGGCACGTAAGACGTGTACGTAGATGAAGAAATTGGCACCGGCAACAGCTTTTTCTGGAAAAAGTTCGTAATGTTAGAATAGCTTTCGCGAGAAAATCGGTGACGTTGCAGACGGGTTTTTGGTAAATATTCTTGACGTTACTGACAGCTATTAGGTGAAAATTCCTGATATTAAGGTGAAAATTTGGTACATTATTATTGGTTAATACATTTCGAGTAAACAGTTTCCTGAAGGCTGATTTCCAGTTTCCGGGCCTCTGTTGTGTAATGCAGTGAATCCCTATAATGTACGACAGTTAACCTAACCTAGATGAGATTCCATTAATCTCCAGATGTTACGGGGCAGTTATTGATAAACTCGTCTTGTAACGGATCAGCCATGGCGGCGCTTCAAAATCTATGAGTTTTCTTCAGCCGCCGCACCTCTCTGGCAAAGACTGAAGAGAAAAAGTGAGCGTAGCTAGTTTTCTCGGGAAGCAGTTGATTGCGAGTAGGTAGCCTACTTTTGCCTGACTAACCACACTTTGTAATGTCTGTGTATTTCCATCGGTCATACATTAAGAGCTTTTGTCAACTTGTTTGCTTTTAGAATATAGTTCCGTCTCACGGACGCGGATTCTCTACTATATTAAAATATATCTTGTGGCCTTTAAAAATTCACTGATCTGTTTTTAATAATCCTCGTATGTTGGGACCCGCTAGCAGAGACAAATATAACGTCGCTTTAGGAGCGCAGTTGTCTGTAAAGCAAGCAGCGATTAAATATATATCGTCTCAATTCTGGTGACAATAAACATCATATTGTCTTAATATTATATTGTCTGAATATTGCCATTATTGTCTTAATATATTATTAGTATTTTTTTAATATTGGTGACATTAAATATATTGTCTTAATTCTGGTGACATATAAACATCAACTACGGGAGAACTGAAACTTGTAGGCACACACTTTTCTTTAACTGCATTTGCACAGGAGATAATGTCGCTACAAAATCGAATTGATGATTTTTCCTCCTGTAATCGCAACAGACAATAACACTTTCATAAAATTATTCAACTGTTTTTTAAACCAATGAATTTTTTAGAAAACGTTAGAAGCTACATGGGAGAGACCTGAAGTTAAACAAACGTTGCAAAATATTTTTCAAATTTTATCGGCGTCCCTGTTTCATTATCATGCAAATATTGCTTTATACTCGGTTACTTAATGCAAGACACCGCAGTGAACATTCCAGAACTTTCAAATTGCCATCATTGATACTGCGGTAGCGCTACAGCATGGCTTGTCACTGCTAGGTCCTAAACAATTACCAAGTCAGTTATGATACTCATAAATCCTTCCTGTATGTACATGAAATTGAGCGTTTCACATTGGCAACCATTACACATCAATAGGGGATCCTTCCGCTAATTTTTTTTTGTTTCTGAAACCATCTCTAGGTAAAAATAATAAGCTATACTGTTGCTTGGTAACTGTTACAGTTATTGCTCCTATAAGATAAAATTGTTGTTTTTAACAATTATTGTAACTTTTAAGCTGTACTGTTGCTTGATAACTGTTACAGTTATTGCTCTTATAAGATATAACGGTAATTTTTAACAGTTATTGTAACAGTTTCTGCGAATGACGCTTCGTTTAGAACGGTTCTGTATTGGTTCTCCACCTGAGTTCTAAGTGAATGAGGATTTTTAATGATTTTGTACAAGGTTCGCTCCATTTAATTTATTAAAAACAGAACCATCAAGTTGCAATTATTGATGAAATCTGCACATTAAACACAAAGAAATTAATACACACTAGAGGCACTTGGATGGCTATGACAAATAAATGTCATATAATCTATGAAATATAAGAACACAGAAGAATGCACGGGCTAGTTAATGATGAACCAGTAACACTGAACAGGTAATTCTAACACTGTAACTACGACAGGTAACACTGAATATCCGTGTTTTGATGCCGTGACTAACACCGGCTTGAGGCCTTTGATGTCTTCGTCTGCAGTTTAATGGCGTGAAATTCCTTCCGCCACAAGTAAATGGCGGTATGGCCGGTGGAATTTAAAATATAAAAAAAAATTATTTCAAATATTAAAGTATGATACACTCGTCAATATTGCACTATTCTCAGAACACGTTGAATTTTATGCGGTTGTCTGACAATATTCTTTAGTGAATTCAATAACGTTGCTTTCAATGATGACTTCTGTGAATTCATTTTTACATCATGGTTTATTTCTTAGGAGATTATAGCGCATATGTATAATTATTTTCATGTATAGAAGTAGAATGTTAGACATGTGTTAATTATCAAAAATTTTATTAAACAAGACCTGCAGATCATTGTTAGAATTTAGGCACATATATGCCAAAGTTATTCAAAACTGTAGATTGATAACACTTAACATAACAACAATTGATTCAACCACACTCAACATTTTCTTCAGTGGTAAACATATCGTTACATTTTATTGTATAAATTCAGCTCAACATCTCACCAACCATGCGATAGAAGTTCCATTGTCTTTTTAAGCTGAAAATTATTTCTACTGTAAATTCATGATTCACTCGTCAATTGTGCGGAACTCTTACCAAAGTACCTATTTCAGTACTTCTTACCTATTTCAAAGCACCAAAGTACTCCTTACCTATTTCAGGTGCAGCCCACGCAGCATAAATGCAATTCTATGTCATTTATTCCGAGACTGCAACGCTATTGTCCAGTCGGATTGCTCCAGAAAACAATATTTAGAGTTCAATCCTTCAGACAAAGAAGCAATCAGGCACTGAAGAAGCAATCGGCAGTTCGGTTCTCACAGGAAATTCACAGCGCTTTGCTGCGTAATGCCTTCAATATAGACGTGTGTGCTGGAACCTTCATGACGGGAGGCACGAATTGTACCTTCTAATTGATAAAATGATATATATTATTTAATTATTTTATTTTATTAGTTAATAATATTATTAGTGGCAAATATTTTCTTATATTTTCATATCTATTAGTAATATTACAAGATATTATCACGCATATCACTACGGCATTGGTATATTATTTAANTTTTGTCTTCCTCGTGACCAGAACCAAAAGTTGTACATTTTAACAGATGAATGCCTAATTTTTACAATTGAACAAAATGTAGGAATGATATTCTTCATTGCGATCCAAAATTAACGTTATGTATATCTCTAAACGAGGCTTTTGAATGAATTGAAAGTATTCACTGATTTTCAAAGTCTGTTAAAGCCAATGAGTGACTATGAATGAAATTAAAAATAATTTTTATATATTTCGAAGCGACAAGTTTTTTATGGTCGGTACACTGGGGTAATATTGTCCAAATAATAACAAAATCTCCGCACCCTTATGTCGGACAAACTGGATCAGGATGACTCAAGTGAAAAAGTATATGACGTATATACAGCATTTAAACGTTATCTTGCTTAATTATCTAAGTGTTTCTAGCTTACATGGAGTGTCCCTCTATCATGTGGAGCTGGGACAAGGCTCCACAACTTCAGTAGTTTGTGTCATTTAGCGATCGTATTTTTCAGACGCAATGGAACCATAACTTAAGCATTATTATGTCTCAGATTACCAGTAAGAGTGCGAGTTACTTTCAGTTTCCGTAAAGTGAGAAGCATGGAGCCCAGTTTTGACAACTTTAAGACTACAGTTACACCATCAAATGTTTGATCTCAGTCGAAGTTCAGGGAGAGGTATACCCTAAAATTTTCGGATTTGGATTATCTGATATTTTGTATCGTCTTAAAGCTGGCATTCTGCCCTATCCAATGATACCACTGCGATCCATGTACGTGAATTTTTACTTACATGACGGCTCTTTAAAGGGGGCGGGTGGGGGAGTTCTTTCACTAATTAGATACAAGGTAATTAGCTGCTGAGCATTTTAAATATAGTTTTTCCTTGAGTTGTGCTGTAGTTATGTGCTTAGTCTCATCTTAAAGCGGACATTCTGAGCTTTTAAACGATACCATTGCGATCCATGTACGCGAATTTTTACCTACACGGCTGCTCTTTAAAGGGGAGCGGGGGGTGGAGTTCCTTCACTAAATAGATACAAAGTAATTCACTCGCTAAGACTGCATATATTGGTGTATCTGGCATCAAGCCTTAGTCACCCTGTTCGCTTCGTACGGAGAGGTGTGCTGTAAGTCGCTGCTAGCTTCCTCGAGTAGAATTAGGCTACAGAAGCCTGTAGTTTGGTATCTATGCTACATTGAGTAACTGTTTCAAGGAGCGCGGAACTTTGTCGCGCCGTCCTGAAAAGTTCAACTTTTTGTCACGGAAAACCTATCTCCTCCTAGAGTTTTGAAGCTACAGCAATGAGACATATACCATTCTATTCGTAAAGACCATACCTATCGAGTAACAAAGCCCTTTTTTTAGGTTTGTGAATAGTTTGGATTCAAAATGGGGGGGAGGGCGGGGAGGGGGAATGAGAAAAATGAAAAATAATTTTTCAATGCGTAAAAAAAACTAAGGCAAAAATAAAAAATCGGGCTTCGTTACTCGATTGACGTGGTCTTTACGAATAGAATGGTATATGTCTCATCGCTGTAGCGATGAGACGGGCAAAACCCTAGGAGGAGATAGATTTCTAAAGTACCCCCTTTTTTGTCCGTTTTCTATGAATTTCACGTTTTCTATCAATTTTTCCGCAAAAATTACACGAACAAAAATGTCTTAGAATTCTGTTTTATATATGTGTACCAAGTTTCAGAGTGATCCGTCCGTAAACAAAAAAGTTTTTCCGGAGGGTATACCTCCCCCTTCAGTGAAACTGCAAAGTTTGCTTTGGCTGGCCCAAAATAGTGAATCCTGCATTACTAGAGCTGAATAGTTTAACTTATTAGTTGGCAGAAGGTGTGCGGGCTTTTTATATAAGGTTGACAGTTGTTTCTAAATCAAATCTGTATCATTTAAAACTAATTTAAAAGTTATTCAGGTGATCTGCAATCAAGAACTTATTGTCGGCAAAAATTTTGTGAATTTTTGAACTGCGAAGTTATTTTGTTTCCGTGTTAAGTTCTTGTTATGAACAAGACTTTTCTTAAACCTATGTTTCATAGTTCAATGAAAAATGAATTCCCAAGAGGTTCAGTGAATTATATATGCTTAATTCACGAATGATACTGAATGTACGATGAATTCATATGCGAAATATTTTCCCGATGACAAATGTAATTCTGATATACAATTTTAGTGATTTGTTTTTATAAAATTTTTAAAACAATAAAACTAGAAATCATCCATCCCAGCACCCAGCTTGAGAAATATGCATCATTCAGTATTAAAATTTCAGTATTAAAAACGCTGCTTTAATGACTGTCCATCACCGAGACGGGATATGAGTGAGCAATAATAGAATGTTCGGTGGAAAATACCAACATTTGCAACGAAATTACCGAGTACATAAACATATGCGAGGAAATTCTCACATACATTTTCACATGAATTAAAATAATGTTTGAAAATATTATTTCAAAATATAAAATGTAATTTAAGCACAACGAAGATTAACTTGTAATGCCATGTATATTTAGATGACAATTAACTTGCCCGATTGCTTATATGTCTGTGTTACAATCAACTTATAATAATTATAAATATGTCCAACAAACAAAATATCTTACTAACACTGTTCAGAAAGTGATCGTAATCGCGCTCAAAGTAACGCAATAGATTAATATTCTTCATTTATTAAATACTGATATTAATGGTCAAGTCTTTGAAACGATGAACAGGGAGGAATGAAATGACGGCCTCGAAGTCAATAGACTTTTGTCCAGTAAAGATATTGAATGGACTTAAATAATTATACAGTTTATGTTATAACCCAAAGCGCCCCTGAGCATCTGAAGCAGGAAAAACTGTTCTCTTTGACACAGCTTTCTTACGAATGTCAGTCATGTTTTTTCATTTGAGTATCGCCTTCGTTTTTAATATGTTTTAAGTCCATTAAAAGTCTTGGCTCCTGCTCGATGAAAAACCATTGTTTGCGAGATTCGTCTTACTTCCGTTGGTTGGCCGGCGATGAATCGAAACAGATTTTTTAAAAAGACTTTCACCGTCTTTAACTAAAACAATGCGTAAAAATCAAGTCTTCAGAAATCGATTTTTTAAAGAATGAAACGTTGGTTCAGCTTGGACGGTTAATATATGAAATTTTTGTTTGCTTTTAAAAAATATATTGAAATATTTTCATTTAATTTGCTAGCTGCGGACTATGATATAAAAAATTATGATGAATTCGATATCGATGTTATTATTAGAGCAGGCAATTAGGCAATTATAGGCTCAATTCTTTCTACTTGAAAAATATTGCATATTTAGAAACAGAAATAGTGAATAAATGAATAATTATCATTTCTAAACGTATTTCTGAGAAATTATCCATTTGACTTCTCAACTCTTTTTAATGAATTTATAAGAAAATGTAAAGACGAGATTATTACCCATGTATAGTTGCTGATACGGGAGGAGCTACTGCAGTCTCAGGGTGTAACGTACGACATGTTTGATTATATTTATTTAAACTTAATCATTCGGGTACATAGGAAAAAAACGCTTTCATTTAGGGACATTTAATTTAAATTAGCATTTAAATTGCCATATATACCATAATTTGCAGAGTTTCTCAGGATGATCAATTATATATTGGTATATAAATAAATTAAAATCTATTAAAAAATCTAAAAACGTATTTCTCTCAAGAATCATCGCCTAAAAAGAATGATCCATGAAATTTTACGCGAAATCAACGCATCAACTGAAACCAAGAATCAACTAGAGTTACTATAGACCATGCACTAAATGCATTCGTAATCTTCTACTGAATGTTTACTGAATGAAATCTCCTTATAAAATTCATTATAGAACCTGGGAAACTAAAATAAAAACACTACTTATAGTCACCTTTACACTACATTTAAAGTAACTAATTACTTTCTTTAAATATCATCACATGAATAATAAAAACAGTGAAGCAAAGCCCAGGACATTCCGTATTAAAGCCGCTAACTGAATGCCAGCAAGAAGCAGGAGTTGACTACTTTGCCTGTTCAAATCAGACGAGTTGTCGATAAAACTCCACGTTTATCCCGCTCACTTTTCTCGCACCAAATTACCGGAAAATGCCCGAGCCTGCATTCGAACTCCAGGTAAAGACTTGAAGCGCTAAAATCTGCTTTTTGCAAAAACTCAAAAATTTCTTCTGTCTAAATTTGCTTTTGAGCGCCCCACGGCACCATAATCAAAAAATGTTCATGATATTCCAAGTAGAATTTCGTTTCGTAGAAATAAAATTTGAACTGTAAATTAGAACTAACACATTTTTATTCAGGCTTAAATTCTTAACTAAAGAAAACATTCTCATGTTTATACTGTGTTCCAGCTTAGTTATGAACCTTTTTTTATACAGGAATAATCTGTGTAAAGACGAATGTAGTTTGAATGGAAATTGGATCTTTCTCCCTCATTAGCGCCAGCATAGCATAAGCTTGTGTAACAGAGAACGACGACTTTTTCTTATTTGCGTCAGTTTATGCAAGGCCTTTTATACTGCACTATAATATGTTTTTCATCATTATTTTATTTTTCACCTTCTCATTTTTCAATTAATAGAGATTTTCAATCGGATCATCTTACGTAATTGATATTATTAAACAAATAATGAATGAATGGATTTTTAAAAGAAGTTTTACTCACTATTGAACGAACGGTGTATAGAACCACTACAACACAGGTTTATTAAATTATAATTTTTCGTAATAAAATCGTTGGAAGAAACCACATGCACCCCACGTTGGAAGGGAGATAAAATGGTTTACTAATAGTTTCTTTGTGTTATTTTTAGTTTTATTGCTGAAAAGAACTGTGTAACTTTGCATGGCATTTCGTATTCAATTAAAAACTGAAATAGAAAGACGGCTAATAATTTAAATATTGCTGTAACTCATATTCCTAAAATGTGTCGAATAATCGTATGCATAAAAATCAGCTTTTTGTACGCTTTGATTTCGGTCACTCGTCAAAGGATTATAAATAAAGTGATTTGCGATCACACCAATCCTCAAAATTGACTTCAATAAATCAGCCTGTATCATGTTTCTGGACTATAAAATCTTCTTTGAATAAAACAAAAAAGATCTTTTCTCATACGGCGATGTTTTATGCGCAAATTTTTTTCCACATAGAAATAATTTCATTCTTTTTAATCAATCAAATTCGAGTTGGAGTGAATAGTGAACAACGCTTGTTAACAAATTACTAAATTTAATTTCTTGAGACAGGAATGAAATTGTATCAAAAAATTTTTGTCGTATTTTAAAAAGTAAAAATCTCTCATGTAACCATAACAATAAATAAAAGTTGCTTTTTTTAGATCAACATACGAAAATAAAGACGGGAAAAAATCAAGACAGGAAAAAATCCTGTTTCTCTCAATGCACAAACTAAGTCTGATGAAGTAGAAGAACATTTTTGCTGATGACTGCATGCGTCGCGACCGAGATCATCTGCAGCGAGCTCATGTCGACATTTCCTTGGCAATGGCATGATTATGACTTGGATTGTGGCGCACTTCCTCCGTGGATTTCTGGGATCTTCAGATACAAATCTGGGAGAGAGCCTCAATAGAACGGCTCGAGCATGAGTCGTGTTATGTCTTTAGGAGACTAAATTAATCCTCGGCATGCTGCTTAAGGAACTCCTTGAACAGACAGAGCAATTTTGCAAGTGACGTTGTTGTAAGATTCTAAAACAGCGAAATTAATCCTGCAAACGCTGCTGAAAGGACTCCTTGAACAGCGAAAGCAATTTCGCAATTGAGGTTGTATCAAGATTCCAGAACAGCAAGATTAATCCGACGCATCTCCCTTTGTAATTCTGTAAAGCAAGATGGCTCATACAGTTGGTTTGATGTAAATAATTTTGTTCAAAATTACTCGCGTTCAACTTTACTCGGCAACGCTGTCGCAGCGATCAGATAAGGAGAAATTATTGCCGTAAATCCCAGTTTTTTTGATGAGTTGCAACACGGGAGATTAATGCGTAAAAGACCGCTGCGAGGTAGCACAAGAACGGCGAGGTTCATAACCGAAATTTTAATGAAATATTTACATAAACCAATTAAACGTGGAACCAAAAATGATGATTATGCAATGCTTTCTCTAACTTTAACTAAATAAATTATCAGACTTTGTAGTGCTTTAACCGTTTGTACAATTATTGATAAATTAAAACACATTTAACCTCTCGTGACCAAGCCTTGCTGACGACTAGATTATATTGTGATAATATATTTGACCATTTAACATAAATTTGTGCAGCAAATGTCACCGAGATTTGTGCAGCAAATGTCACCGAGTTAATCATGACATAGTAAGATTACTGCAGCAAGTGTAACCGAAATGACTCCAAACCGTCAGATTAGAGCAGCAAATGTTACCTAATTGATCATGAGATAGATGTGAGCGAAGAGATAGCAAGATAAGATAGTTAGATGGAAGCTCTGGGAGGCACGCTTCTGCCGGCATACGACCAAGAAGCCAGAAAACGGCCAGATTTCTGTGCGAATATGTGAGTAAAAAGAGTGAAAAAGAGGCACTCTACGGATATTATGGTCTTAATTTCTGCCTGAGAATATCCGTGTCTTGATGCCGTGACTAACACCGGCTTGAGGCCTTTGATGTCTTCGTCTGCAATTTGATGGCGTGAAATTCCATCTGCCACAAGTATAATGGCGGTATGGCCGATGGAATTTAAAATATTTGAAAATATTTTTAAAATATTCAAGTATGATACACTCGTCACTATTGCACTACTCACAAAACACGCTAAATTTTATGAGGTTGTCTGACGATATTCTTTAGTGAATTCTACAACGTTGCTTTCAATGATGACTTCTGTGGATTCATTTTTATATCATGGTTTATTTCTAAAAGGAGATTATAGCGTAAATGTATAATTATTTTTATTTATAGAAGTAGAATGTTAGACACATGGTAATTAGCGAAAATTTTATTAACCGTGACCTGTAGATCGTTGTTAGAATTTAGGCGCATATTTGCCAAATTTATTTAAAACCGTAGATTGAAAAACATGAAAACAATTAATTCAGCCACACTCAACATTACCCTCAGTGGTAAACTTATCGTTATCTTTTATTGTAAAAATTCAGCTCAACACCTCACCAACCATGCAATAGAAGTTCCATTGTTTGTCTTTTTAAGCTATTTTTTAGCGCATTTTCTCATTTATGGAAAAAATGCACTATATTGTGCTCGCCATGTCCGTCTGTCCGTGACCTCAAGTTTTCGTCGACGAGAAAATGCGCTCTCTGTCACTCACTGCAGTGAGTACTGGGTTATATTTTTTCTAAATTCATGCTTCACTTGTAAATAGTGCTGAACTCTTACCAAAGTAACACATTTCCTACTTCAGGTGCAGCCCACGTAGCATAAATACAATTCTATGCCATTTATCCCGAGACTGCGACACTATTGTCCAGTCGGATTGCTCCTGAAAACAATATTTAGAGTTCAATCCCTTAGACAAAGAAGCAATCAGGCGCTAAAGAAGCAATCGGCAGTTCTGCTCTTGCAGGAAATTCGCAGCGCTTTGCTGCGTAATGCCTTCAAAGTAGACGTGTGTGCTGGAACCTTCATGAGGGGAGGCACTAATAATTCTACCTTTTAATTGATAAATTGAAATATATTTGTGTATTAGTTAAGTATTTTTATTTTATTAGTTAATAATATTGTTAGTGACAGTTATTTATTTTTATTTTTATTATTAGCAATATTATAAGATTTTATCGCAGCGTATGTCACTACGGAACTTCAGAGGCTCGTCACACATCGAGAAAATATAATTGAAAATTTTGAATGTGAACAGAGGAATAATGATAAAAAAATTCCATGAGGATTAAAACAACTTAAAATAGATGGATATTTGCAACCATCTATTCATCTGTAAAATTTTATGTCAGTTTCTAAATTTGTCATGAGCTTACTGATAATGTTTCATCGAAACCGAGCAAAAATGCGATGAAACCTTTACAGATATCCATATAAAATATACATGGTTAGAACTTAGTACAGGAATAAACTCAACATTTACAAAACAATTTTAATTACTTCGATTTGTCTCTGAATATATCTCGGTCTCCTGAGTAGGAACAGAGTAACTCAAACAAGAAGTAAAATAATATAAGGAAATAATCATTTCAACAAATATCACCGATAGATGAAAACGGGGAAATATTTTGTTATTCAGAATTCCCTGAATTCAGAGAAGGAGAAGACACGTATAAACCAGTATAAATTTGCGTGCATAGGATGATCCAAACTCTATTAATATCATTATTATTATTATAATTATTATTATTATTACTATTATTATTACTATTATTATTATTATTGATATTATTATTCGTATGAAAAACTATAAATTTAAACTGTAACGAATGGTAAACATATATTTAAACTGCAATACAAAGTTGGTGATCAGAACTTTTTATGGAAAATTCACTCGAAAAAATTATGGAAACTATACATTTTCAAAAAATGGACTTTTTGCTACTTCCTGTGGTCATCCTTTCACAGTTTGGCTGACTAAAAGGGCGTATCTCTGCTCTTTGTTCATACTGCGATTAAAAAATATTTACTATTTCATATTATATTCTTAATATATTTACTAAAAAATATATGGAATATATGACACATTCAAGTCTGTGAGTGTTTAGGATATTACGGCCACGTCTATCATCCTTGGTTTAAAATAAACGCAGCAGCGACTCAACGAATTAATAACTTTTCGTGCTAAGGGTATACTGAATTAATCATAGCAAGATGAATTGTGTGAACACCAAAAGATTTGTAAAAAAGCATCCGTAAAGGGTGTATTTATCACG
Source organism: Hyalella azteca (assembly GCF_000764305.2). Lineage (NCBI taxonomy): Eukaryota > Metazoa > Arthropoda > Malacostraca > Amphipoda > Hyalellidae > Hyalella > Hyalella azteca. The sequence goes on along the minus strand of NW_025939911.1, from coordinate 10,845 downwards.
ACATATTTACACCGCAGCAAAGTGGTGATAAAAAGAGTTAATGATACAGAGGATGGTTTTTTTACTGAACATTAATAAATGTGCCAGTAATGGCAAGTATTACGTAGCCTGCGCGTAATGAGCGACACAGATTCTATTTCCAGAGCTGAATACCAAAAAAAAGTGAGGAAGAAAATGGAGAACTAGAAAAAGAATATCGCAAAGCTATTTTGGATCGTTGGATTTGGCTATGATGCAAGCTAACGATGGCAGGTACAATTAAAGTTGTAGGAATGTGCGTAGGTGTAAGACTGCATTCTAAATGTAGACTGCATTCTACGTTGTGACGTCAGCTTGAATGGCAATAATTTTTTTAAAGTTTACTGCCAATTTTGCATTTACTTTCAATTTATTCCTGAACTATGAAGTCTCAGTCGAACCAGCACGCTGCAGACCCTGCATTACTTTAGATGTGTGAACGCTTAACATGGAGAACAAGAGGATAATTTTACATGGAGAACACAAATATTGAAAATACAACATACAGAACTCATAACATGCAGAACACTAACTTATAATACATAACATATCAAATACACAACATAAACACATAACATGCAAAACTCACAACATGGAACACACGATATGCAGAACACATACACGCAGACGCAATCTAAGATATTGTATGGAGCATGTCCCTGTGTGTAATATGGCCACAAAACATGTGATGTGAGATGACGGTCATGCCACCAGGAAATGCAATGCATGTTTGCCCTCCAGTCTCTCTCGGCCACTGATGGAACAGACCGCAAACTGGATGTGGTCTGCAGACACTACATTGTCTGCCTGGTCTATGATTGTGGTCAGCAAACAATATAATTGAGTGGTCTATAACTGTGGTCTTCGGATAATATTCTTCACATTTATGGCCCATAATTGTGATCTGGAGACAATATATTTGAGTGGTCTATAACTGTGGTCTGAGAACAATATTCGTCACATTTATGTCCAATAATTGTTATTTACAAATATATTGTTTGAATGGACTATAACTGTAGTCTGCAGACAATATTCTTCACATTTATGGCCAATAATTGTGATTTGCAGACAATATGATTGACATAATTGATCCCTAATTGTAGTCTGTAGACAATTTGCTGCAAGTCTAGCATAGAATTGTGTTCGTTAGGCAGTTACATATGGTCACAGTGTGCTTTTAATTTTTATGTTTTATCTTATAAGCTTCAGTCTACGTGAGTTTATTACAGAAGGCGCTATGCAGTAATTAATGATTACCAAGAGACAGTCCAAAATTACTGCAATCCCTTATTACTTAATTAGAACAGACAAGCGAATAAACTCGAAAACGAATTAACAATTTACCAACAAACACAATTAAAAGAAGAGGACGCACACATAATAAGTTTCAAGTCCAGGCGAACGAGAATCTACAATAATAAATTTAAAATATATATACTGAGTCTGAGATCAAACTGATACTCCTTCTCTGAAACTCTTAAACCGAAAGTACCTGCATAAATTAAAGACATTAAAGCTATATGTCAGACATTGATAGTTACTGTTTAGTTAATGCCTTTGTGCGGAAGTTTTCAACGCAAGCTATGAAGGCTCCACTCAAAGACTAACGTTCAGCTGTTCAAAGATCACTTTGTACTGACGTCTGCTTTTCGGAAATAACATTGCTTCTGCAGCGCAGCGCTTTCATATCTTTCAATAGAAACCTTCTTCCCATTGTTTTCTAGTATTTCGAGTATGCAACTGGATTGTTTTAATTGTGAATCGTAAAATAAAAACCAAATTTTAATTTAGAAATAAATATAAACGTTACTCCAAGTATTAATTGTAAACGATGACTCCCATTTTAGCCACTCAATCGTCGTTTTAGTTTTTTTGTTTATTAATAGGAATTACTTATTTGAATTATAATAATTGCAATTCATACATTTGGCGTACTTTCTTTAATTATAAGAATTGCAATTCATACATTAGGTGCAATTTATTGGAAGAAAAGAATACTCACTTCTCTTCTGCTGGACTAACGCTAGAGTTCCCAGATGATGTGTAAGAAATTAAACACTTTTCCTGCGCTCAATTGCCAAGTGCAGAGTTTCTTATTAAAAAGACCGAGCGCAGAAATTTCATTTGTTACACAAAGAAAAGCGATTTGTATCGAATTCGTCGCGAGGATTTGAAAAAATATCCACATTCTGGATTTTCTATTTTCTGTCCTTATAAAATAATCGAGAGCAGGCAACCTTTTTTCACCAAAAACAAGCTCTTTCATCAACCTTAATTAACATTTAGAGAATAATCCAAATTCTGTAGTTTCTATATTACTATTCTGCTATAATATCTTTAAAATAATCTGCAATTGATAATAAATAAATAAATAACATACAAAACACACCACATGAAAACTGTTTCCTTTTGTTTTGTTTTGTAAAACACAAAAAAAGGAATTTAAACTTTATCGTGATAATTGTAAAATTTTCTATTTCCTTTTGTCTTTTAGTAAAACACAATAAACGAAATTCTACCCTTTATCGTGATCATTTATGAAATAAAGTAATATGCGCAAGCAAAAAAGAGGAAATTTCTTTTTATTTCCTTTGTGTCGTTTTCAGAAGTAAATACGGCAATTAAATACGGGGCAAATATTTTCGAAATTCATAACTTTATGGAATCACGTGTAAGAAAATTTGCAATATATGAACAAGTCGGAAAGTAATTCTCATTGAATTGAATTGCGTAATCGACCATTCTTGTTAGCAAGAGAGTCTGCTGGCACAGCTCCCTCCTCAGGAAATTCACTGTAAAGGGTTCAAAACTTATCAATTTAGAAGTTCGGTTCTTGTAACTACATATGTGAGTAGACATGTGTATGTTAAGTTATTAATTTTCACTGAGTAGATGAGCAACACTTTTTCCATTCTACAGACTATATTTTTAATACGGAAATTTCATAAATGATCAATTCAAGCATAAATGATCAATTCATAATAAATAAGAATAATAATCAGGACGAAAACAGACTATACCCATCTCGAGGGAAATGAAATAACTATGGATGTCAAAACTTCTTATTGTCAACTAGAATGCACATATAAGCACGAATTGAAAATATCTCGAAATCACGACGGAAAAAGTATTAGCAACATTGTTTTAGGTGCGCCTGATGTATCTGAACACATATACATACTGAACACAATGATTTTTTTTTGCCTTGGTGGTTTGGAATTACTGCATTTATTTTGCGAAGAAAGACAAATTTTGGATTAAGATTTTATTTGACGATACTACGTTTGAGGTGAAAAAATGCATTGCTTCTAATGATCTGCTAGCGTCAATTGCGCTGCATGGTTGAAATGATTGAAGGTTTGGGTTTAATTATCGAATGCAAATTTCTACTTTAACTTTGGTGATTTTTGACTTAATTTTTTAAATGCACAAATATATGAGTACAAATATGCAAGTTTTTAGCGCATTTCCTCATTTATGGAAAAATGCACTATTGTGCTCGTCATGTCCGTCTGTCTGTCTGTCCGTCTGTCCGTCCGTCTGTCCGTGACCTCAAGTTTTCGTCGACGAGAAAATGCGCTCTCTGTCATTCACTGCAGTGAGTACTGAGTTATATTTTTTGTAGTATGCGGAACGAAACATCATCAAACTATCTCTAGGTTTATCTTTAGTTTCCAGTATATATAGTACTAGTATTATCTATTGATTAAATATTTCAAACTAAACTTTTTCTTTTACAATTGTGCAAGAAAATTGAATTTACTCTGCGGTTTTGAAAGCCAGAACTGTTGTTGCATTGCATTGTTTGTCTGCGTAAGTAAATAAACGATATTTCTTAAAAATTTCCAAAAATTCGTCGGTGATGCTCCGCTCGTACTGAGCAAAGCTCTTTTGACACAAAGAACTCGCTTCTCGATCAGCACTCGCCTCTTGCCTTCTAAGTTCGAAACGAGCAGCCGTTAAAGTTCATTGGAGAGAATTCGAGGAATCCAAACTTCCGCAATTATGCCACCGACACGAGTAGAGGAAGATAGGAAAAGCGACTCGATTTGTACCATTTGATTCCATTGCTAATTTCTCTGGACATGAACCAGGTTACGAATACATAGTTGGCTTAAAAATTGTCTCACCTGACTCGATTAATTGTTCAATCGTAATGATAGTCTCGGATAGAAATTGTGCGACTAAGAAAATAACTCTCAGTATTACGCACCAGCCTAAAGCACACAAGCTGAACCTATTCGTACTCAAATGGATGCTGAATCTATAACGATCGACGCATACATTTTCCCCTCCAATGCAATGAAGGGTTGTTAGTTGTCCTGAGATTGCTTCGAACTGCCTCTCACCAATTAAATATTTTCGCGAGTATTCTTAATTGAATTATTCAATCTATAAAATTATTTTCTACCAGCATCGATCCCAGTCCATCAAGGGAGTACTTGCACGTTCCTTATTCGTCCTACAGAAGCCAGGTTGAGGCGCCGCCGACGCTCCAACGACGCCCATAAAGCCGGAGGAGGCCATCCAAGCGCCCGCGTCGCCCGTCCTCCAGATTGATTCTTGGCGAGATTCTTGACGATCAAACGACGCCCATAAAGCCAGAGGAGGCCATCCAAGCGCCCGCGTCGCCCGTCCTCCAGATTGATTCTTGGCGAGATTCTTGCATCGGAAAACGAATCGTGCGACGTCAGCGAGATGCGCCGGGGTTTGGTTTCCTCTTAAAGCGATCTGGGGCCGTAATATCAAAGCCCCCAAAGTACTTGTAGCGGTCTAAATGCAAGTAGCGGCCTACGTGCATGTATGCCGCTACGTGTACCGTCGCTACTTCTTCCTAGGTCGCAACGCATACTTTGCCCCTGTATGTGTACTTATGCCGCTACATGTACCTTGGCAGCTATTTCTACTTAAGTCGCTACGTGTATCTAGGTCGCTACACGGTATACTTAGGCCGCTACATGTAGCTAGGGAGCTACTTCTACCTAAGTCGCTACGTGTATCTTGGTGTAACGGGGAACCACTATATATAGCATGTACTGGTCGTAATCGGAAGTCTACTGTACATTGCGTTGGCGAGAAAATCGGAACACCCAGCATGGCTGAAGGTGGTCATGGTGCAAGCTATGAAGTCGTAGTCATGAACAAAATACGTTGTAACCAAAGGTTATTATGAGGCCGCAGTAATCAACATTTATTGCAGGAGAGGATAATTATTTTCAATAATAACATTTGCTAATCGTCCTATTCAATCACACTGAAGATCCACACCCAACAACAATTGTCTTAATGATATAGATATGTTGTAAGTGCTCAATTTATAAGTGCTTACATCATGTTACATGGGTAACTCTGACGTCCTCAGAGTGGTTCAGACGATAGCCACGAAATAATACAATGACAAATAGGTAAATATAAGGGTTTCTACTTAACTTAGGCCGCTACTTGTACTAAGGCCGCTACATATACCTACAGGGCAGCTATTTCTAACGGTACGTCGCTACGTGTATCTAGGTCGCTACACGTACTTTTAGGGCGCTACGTGTACGTAAACAAGTTTTGAGAGTGCCGCCTCTGGTTTATTATGTGAATGTTTATTGTTTTCGTTCCCTTACAAGAGACTCCCATGAAAAACACCGTTCCTCAGGAGCCATAAGCTCGGCTTCTGCATAACTATGAGGGCAGCAGTAGACAGCCTCGGGGCCCATGTGCTGCTCGAGCATCAACCCGACGCTTCAGTCTTCCAATTACGAAGGAAAATTTACCGATGCGCACAGAACTCGATGCGCGAGCTCAAAGCCTATATTTTCTTGGTACCACATTTGTTCTTGTGATTAGTTCAAGTTCAGATCTGTAATTTATATACGAGCTGTTCATTAATAAAGTGATGTTTTGCTAGCAAAGACTTTAGAAAATATAGTTATACAAAGCAAGCTTTAAGTACGTTTTTCTTCTGACTGACTATACATCACGTATATTTTACCGTTAAAGATACATTTATACGACGCAATCAGGCTAAAAGCAGCCTTAGGCTCTAAGAAGTAAATGTCCTATGTATACACTTGATGGTCGAACCAATCGTGATGAGAGTCGGCGCTCTAATCGACAGCGCGACGCACGAGGCTTGAATGCTTTCTTTAAAATTCAAGGTGACGACTCAAGTTTTTATTTGTGATTCATCCAAGTGAAGTTTGTGAGCAGAAAAATTATTGTTTTTTGGGACTGTTGTGCTTCATCTACGTGAAGTTTGTGAGAAGAGTAATTATTGTTTTCGGGAACTGTTGTGCTTCATCTACGTGAAGTTTGCGAGCAGAGAAATTATTGTTTTCGGATACTGTGCGGGGCACTGCAACGGACTTTGGTCATCCTCTTGAGGAAAGGTTTGAGTACATATTCGTTTATAAGTAAAAGATGAAATAAAAAATAATTTCCAGCTAAAACGCCTCATATTTCACAGTGGATCGCTTTTGGAAGGAGCAAAACAATTTTGTTCCATAGTTCTGCCAACACTATTATCGCTTAATCATAGTTATGAAGTACATTGATTCCATAATATATCAGTGCTTGAATACAAACTTATACAAATCTGCTGCATTGAGTTCAATCATTAAAAGTTAGTTGACTACCATAGAAAATTATATAATCCCATCCGTGATTGTATAATAAGGTCAGAAGAGAAATGTTATACTCATTAAAATACATCAGTTAAATATCCCTTAAATCTCTGTAATGCACTGTAATATGTTATTACTTACTACTTCTTAAAACGTATCATAATTCACTGTAGAGATAATAAACAACAAGTAAATCAAATTACGATCTTACAGTAATTAAATTACATTACATTGGTTACCTGATTTTTCCACCATTAGAGCAAATCTCCTGAAAATTCACACAAACATCAGAATTAACATGTATGATTTAAGATAATGTTTATGATTTGGAATGATTGGTTACTTGATTTTTTCCTCCATTAGAGTAAATCACCTGAAAATTTACACAAACATCAGAATTGACATGTTTGATCTAAGATAATGTTTCTGATCTAGAATGATTTAGTCGAGGTTCTGGAAGACAAGTGCGCATTATTTATAAAATTCTCAGATTAACCGCAAAGTTTAACATTAAATGGATGAACTCATAGACAACAAAGACATAATTCCTGCCATTGAGTGATGACTCCAACATCAAATTGCTCTCCTTTGCGGATTCAAAAGCTCAAAACTTTGTTGTGGTTATAAGCCAACAATCAAGAGAAGATCTAATTACTTCTTAGATTATCAAATTTGTTCATTGTTTCGAGCACTTGTTATTTATCGGCCTAATTATGGGCTACTAAATAAATCTTTTTGCGTTCTAAACTTTTAGAAAATCAGCTTAATTCAGCGGCTTTAATCCCCACGTGGCACTGCAAGAATTTCTATAATATAAAAATTATCAGGCTGGCTTTCGCTGTAAAATCAATTTTTAAGATAAAAAACAATAATTTCTTCACTCAGAAAAATGAATGGGTTATATTGTCAAAAGAGTGACCCACTTTCTTGCCGAAAGTATAAACAGACGGCAGACGTAGCAATGATATGCTTTCTTGTCGGGTCAAACTGCGTCATGATGACCCTAACAACGGCTAAAATTGCCGCGATATTTGGACAAGGTCTCTCTCATTTTTTTGAGTGTTCATAACTATTTTCATAATAAGCGTCTGAGGCGAGATTTGCTGAGCATGTTGCGATGTAGGATTTGATAATAAATACAAGTTACAAGAACTGATAGAATTGCGCTGGCATAAATAAAAGGAACGCGAGTAATTATAATCATGATAAAAGAAGATTTATGATATAAAGCTATTAAGTCTAAATAAAACTTGTCCTGAAATAAACATGGGTATAAGGATCGAATTATCGAATGCGATATTCGCGTTAAACAGAACCCAGATCATAAATAACTATTAAATTCTGTAACTACAATCCCACAATTATGTGCCCAGCAAGCATAGAGTATAATATATGCGTCCAAAGTCTAATTTGAGTAAAAATTGTAGCCCTTTACTCGGCATCTAAAAAGCGAAATTATAGTGAGATGGTCTAAAAGTACGGAGTATAAGCGTTATTTTTCAGGGTCCGACGATTTTATGCGAGGGCATGAACATTATGGACTAATCTATACATAAGAATATTTCTAGGGTGCCCAGAAGCTCAAAGCTGTTTCTTCGAACAGAAAATTAACATTTTCGTTACAAAAACACTCTCTACATGGATTAAGGAGAAAAGATAATCCGTTAATTCGCAGAACATTTTGCAAGAAATATTTTTGGTCCTTGGACTGACAAAGAAGGAATGTACCACAACATCCTAATTATTATCAAGAAATTTTAATGAGATGAAACGTTGAGTAAATTCCTGTTTATTTTGCGATTTTAAGAATTTCAGTTAAAATCCTGTCGTTCTTACAAACTTACGATAAAAATTATGCGACGAGTAAGTCTTAATAAAAATTCATGAGCAGTTAGACGGGTTAATGACTTTCGATATTTAATTATTTTTTAAAATTATTGAAGTAATATTAAAATATTACGTTTGTTAATATATGAATTCATTAAAAATTGGCCTAAATACGAGAGTTAACATTTATCGACAAAATATCAGCATAGTTTAGGTTCCGTATTATTAGGTAAGACAACTTATCAACAAAATATATTAATTTCTTCAAAATATACAAATTTATTCACAATATACTCATTTCTTCATTTTTTTCCTAGCGAAAATCCAACATGAACATAACTACCGGCATTTATGAGCGCATTGAATCACAACACAAAGTCGTCACAGTCAGCACAAAGCATTTAACCGAAAAGCTTACAAAATCACGCGAATGCGGTCTTCTAGCGTCATCGCTGCCGCATAGCATGTAAATGCGAGGATTTTTATTGGGGGTTCTGATGCCACCAGGATATTGGCTTCTTGAAAGCCTCGGTTGGGTTTCATAAAGTACACAAGCCCTGCTTGTGTGAGGACCATATTTGTATTCATGTGTCTATAAAGCCCTGACGATCGACCCAGCGAGAAACACCCCAAGGCTGCGGTAACGAAGCATATTTTTTATCATTATTATGACGCATATTATTATTATCATTATTGACGCTCGAATATTGTTCAAATTCTGCCTCAGGTCTGGTGTAAGAGGCTGAACCTTCCGATACAGAGCGCTAAGTGCTGCAGTGTTTTACAGGGAGGCGATATGAGAAAAGCGAATATATTGTAGATACACAACAGCTTTTGAAACCACGATGTTCTTTATATGCCATTCGATGAGTGCAGTGAAGGAAATTTTGTGTTTAAAATTCTAATTCTAACTTAGAAGAAGTAAGCAGCGCCAAAACCTAAAAAAAATTTTATTAGAAAACGTTACCGTTCCAGTTTGCAGGGACATATTATAAGATAGAAATAATAATGTAAATTGTATAATATAGGAGGCAATAGAGGATAATTTATTGTTTTTAAGTAAATCTGAATATTAAAAACTTTTCGTATTCAATGAATAGTTTCGCAACATCATGCACAATGTTTATTATTTTCCACTACCATCAGTGAAATAAGTGAGACTTTGTCCATAAGGTGACCCATAGTGCTACATAGCACTATATATACATACAGTAAAGTACGCCCTTTCGCCGTGTCAAACTGGGTTAGCATGACCCACCCAACGGTAAGATGTGAACAAAGTCTCACTCATTTTTCTGGCTGTAACATGAGACCCTTCTTGTAACATCTTGATTTTCTAGGAAAAGAATAAGGAAAATATTTTTTGGGGGGATTTCGGTTGATTCGAATTTAAAAACAAAATAAAACCTGAACTTGTTGCGGTGATATTCTCATCAAAACAGAAAATTCCTTGTCACGATGTCAGGTGAACGCTAAACAACGGTCGCCAAGCCTGAAAATGCGAAGACTCCGATGTTGAAACTCCTGTTCAAAATAGAGAATAATTCATACAATGAATATTTTATACACTATATACTGTGACTAATAAAGATATAGGAATAACTCTCTCTAAAACGGCTCCTTAAATAATATTATTAAATTAAAAAAAAAATAAGATACTAATTATAAAATTTTTATAAATTAAAAATACTATTCCAGCGAATGGACCCGAATGAGGCACTACATGATACATCTTGTACAAACAGACCTCAATGGTGAACTTCAACGTAAACTTCGATGTCTCATAAATAATATTGACATGTAGCAAGATAAGGTAAACTCGGTGAGGTAAGGTGAAATTTCTCTTTCGGTTCAAGGCGCTTACTAAAACAAATGAATGAGACCTAATGTCCAATTAACTTGTGACACACTTTCCGCACGTAGCACTGATACACCCTGTTTTCGGTCAAACTGCGTCAAGATGATCTACACAGGGGCAAAAAGCGTCGATATTCAGATAAAATCTCACATGGCCTTAAATGAGTGCAGGGCCTTCCTCCCGTCTTTAAACATTCAAATGATTTTAAAAAGCTGACTGATTTAAAAAAAATTTTGGTAGAGGTTTGCTCCGGGCTTCGACCTTCGATCAAGATTCACATAAACATGGAGACTGAACTCGGCGGTAGAATTATCGAAGGATTCAACATTTGATAAACATTGAGACTGAACTCGTTAGTATAGAATTATTGAAGAATTCATCATTCGAGCTTTAGAGAGGAAATCGCATAGTCATCAGGGTCACGATTGCAAGAGGTTTTTTCGGACAACTTCCGAAAATAAAACAAGAACACAATTGAAAAAGAATTTTTTTATTTTTTAATTATGTTCGTCCGTAAAAATTTGTGCTGTT
>NW_025939910.1:0-510 GCF_000764305.2 Hyalella azteca | reverse complement strand
GCCCATTGCTACACCGTTAATTTGCTGGTATATTTTGTTATCTGGGGTGCGAAAAGGCGATTCTGAAGTACAGAGGCGGAGGAGATCAAGTAGAACATTTTTGTTCGGCTTATCGAAAAGAACAATAAGAAAATCGTAAATAAAAAGTACGCTCTGGTCTTCAACCAAACCTGTATAAATATATATATATATAGAGCGCGAATACATTAAGCTTTTCCGGCGAAATAAGAAATGATTCAGTATCAATATTTGTAAAAAATTTTCTATGTAGGAGCAGATACTTTTACCAACAGTTGCTTGTCGACAAATATTACTTCATATCACGTGCTCCTTTCTGAGAGAAATTATTTTTTAAGGTTATGCGTAATGTAATGGCGAATCAACCCACCAGAATGCGACCACTGAACAGTTAATATAGCATGTGCAGTTTTGGACTTATACTTGGACAGAGGTCTTATTTTTGGAAGCGTAGTGTGTCGACTACAAAACAAACAGATTCGTCGGAAGGCC
>NW_025939909.1:0-44633 GCF_000764305.2 Hyalella azteca | reverse complement strand
GGAAATATTAAAACGCACATGGAGAACTCGAAATAATAGGTTTGTTTCAATTTTATTGACCACTCAATCGGTTCTTCCACAAAATATATAATGAAAGCGCATTTATAAAACACATGTTTGGTCAGAAGAAATGTTCGTGAGAGAAATGTAAGTTCCGCAGATACCAAGAAAAATATTTTAATTTAAGGTACATTAAGTATCCTACATTGAATCCCGAAGGATGACGTTTATTTGCATATGTCAAATGTGAATTAATTAAACTACCAAGATTTCCGGTAAATATGAGGTCAGTGAAAACTCCGGATAGCTGACAGTGCCGTTATTTTGCTTCTTGTAGTTTTATTTTACAAACAGTATGGTATGTGTTTGCCTTGATTGTTATTAAAGACAAATTCTCTTTTATTCAAAGAAAGAGACTTCCTAATGTCGAATATTTATAATTCTTTTATGGCACTACGGCTGACACCAGCTAGTACCGCTTACAGGCGACATTAGAGAATTTTCACGGCTCAATGTGCCTCGATCCCGCAACTTGCTATGCCGATCTTGGTGCTATCCTCCATTCAAACATAGCAGAGGCTAACAAAAGGATAACCACACGTAATGATACTTAATTTAATTTTAAACCTCAGAGCGAAAAGAGAACACATATATTAATCCTTCGACTATTGCAACAAAAACCTGGAACATAAAATCAACTTTATAAACATTATCTCGACAATTTAAACAGCAACAATTTACTCTAATGGGAAATCTTCTCATTTTCCTTTTACGGGAAATATCACTGGTAGAAATTTGGAAAATTGAAACAGTACGAACGATACATGTTGGACAAAATTTTTCACGGGTATTTGAAAAAAGTCATTTCAAATGTTCGCTGAAACGCGAGATACGTGTGATAGGTGCATAATTTCGTTGAAAGAAAATTTGTCGAAGTATCGACTGACCTATTTTAAGCAATGTATTGAAATATATTCGGTGATTTAAATTTATTTTCAATATCAATAGAGACTTTTTGCATAAAAAAAATTTTCCACAAAGTAACTTTTTCTTAAAATAAAAGGGAAAACTATTACTGTCACTGGCAGTAGTTAACGGAACAGAATTGTTAACCAGAAATGCGTCTTGAAAACCACCGAAAAAAAAAATTTTACCTCATTCAGCCGTTCTTACACGCATATTACACGAGTAAGGATTTTTTGCCATTCGTCATGCATTTTTCATGCATTCTTTCTGCATTTTGTTGAAATTTCCTTCATAGAATAAGAGACCAAAAATGAAATTCGACCAGAAAAAACTGCTTCAAAAATTTGGGTTTGATAAAGTTTGAAATCTGTGGCATCGTTGTCAGTCATATCTTTTCTAAATATAAATCATATTCAAAATAGAATTGCATAAATCTTTATAAGCTGTTCAAGTGGTTGGCATAAAATTACAACGATCACTATGAATGCAATTTTGAATAAAAATATTTATAAGTGCGATTTGTCGTACCTGATGGATTTGTGGAATCGATGTGTGTTTCAATAGTAGAATATCGCCCCAAGACAAAAAAAGTTCCCCCGCTCGTTAAAAATTGGTCCAGAAGTTGCATTTATTCAGTTTAAATGACTACAACATTGGTGCATAGATGAATCAAATTTGCAGAAGCGCATTCAAGATATTCTTATCAATACGAGGAGTTTTTCTCAATTAAAATTCTAGGCCTTTAGTTTCGAGCTAATTAATGATCTGTTTATTTGTTGAATTCCCTCTTCCCTAGAACTTTGAAATGATAACTTGTGGACAGTGTCGAAAATAACATTCGTTTCCTTATCTGAAAAGCGGGAAAAATTAAAATATTTCGCAGTGGGGAAACTTTGCAAGCTTCACATCCTCCTGAATCCCACAGTTGATACGAAATAAAAAAAAATCAATTAGTCCGCATAGTCTTCCAATTCATTGCATTCCAGTCAAATGACATCATTAATCGTGAGGCTACGCAGAGCAATGTGATTGTTAAGTAAAACATCTCTGTTGGTTCTAACGTGGTCAGAAACAAGCTTTGGCCACACATAGTTTTTCAATCAATTAAAATACATATCACATTAAATATCTGAATGTGGAAACACTAAACTAAAGGCATCTGATTCTAATTTGCAGATGGGTTTGCAATGAGGCCTTTAACTGATATGACTTTTTCAATATACGTATAAATCAGTGACTAAAACATTAAAAAAATACGAACACTGTGAAATATACACTAATGTACCTAACTCACCGATAAACTTTTGTAAGGTAGCCACAGTTGCTATGTATTTACACTATGCCGTTAGACACTCATAACTAATTAAGTTCAAGCAATAGATTGATACTGATATATGTAGGAGGTACTTAAAGCTCATATGGTCCAAACCTGTACTTTTTCGGCTATAATGCACCAGTTAGCGTGATCATAATACGACGAGATGATGTGCAAGTTTTGAACATATTTTTCGATAAGTTGATCTAACTCTCTGTCCTTGAAGACGTGATAATAACGATGCAGTGTTGGAGCGCCCCCACCTGTGTCTGACTGTAGGGAGTCCTGGGAAGTAGAGAGAGAATTATCCCCTGCTCCCCAACCATTCCTGGATACTTTTCTACCGTCCTCCCGCCAATCTATATCCAAGTCTAGTGATCCACTTCGAGTCAGGAACGGTGACCATCCCTTGACAGACCCTGTTGACGTACGGTCGCTTTGAGCCGAGTCCAAAGAACCTTGTGGCTTGAAAGTTTCTCTTCGCTTCGCCAAACGACGAGCGTTTGCCACTTGCAAGGCAACGGCTTCTTCTTCTCTCTGCTTTTGACGCTTTTGTGCTTCTTTGGCACACACTTGACACTCTGGTTTCTCCGAAGAACGTTTTTGAACTTCATTTTCTGTCTTAACTCTACGATTTTCTTGTCTTGATTCTGGAGCATTTTCTATTAAATTCACATCAGTTTTGGGTTGGACATTTTCTTTATCAAATGCTTCAAGATTCTGTGAACTCAGCTCCTTGGACTGTATCAAAGGTGTTGTGCTATCACTTTTATGTAACTTGAATTTATCTAGTGAATAGGCTCTAGGCCGTTGATCGCACGACTGTGAAATATGAGAAATTCCCACTGTGAGATTTTCCTGGCTGAGCTTTAATGGAAAAAGAGAGGCTAGACTAGAGAAGTTACCTTCATTTCTAGAAGTTTTATCAATCGTAGGATCCTTTGGGACTGAGGTTGCATTAGAGCTAGAAAATAAGTTTTGAAGTATTGATGGGAGTTCAAACGAGCTCTGCTTCTGAAAAGTATTATTAACCCTAGACTTACGATCTAGACAAACCCTACCTGATTCATTCACTACTGAATTATGCCTTTTAGGTTCCACCGCTGCCAGATCATCAATTTCTGGTCGAAAAATGACGTCATTTTTCACTGAACAAAAGGGCGGGGTAACTACTGATATTTTCGAAACATGGTCTTCCGGCGAGAATATTTCCATTGCTGGATCTAAGGTCGACGTCGGCTCTGGAACCGTTATCGGAATTGCGTTGATGGTGTTTCTTCTGGGTCCTGAAGCATTGATGCGGACCGAAGAGTAAGCACAACTGGTCGAGGAACTCCTGCCACTGATTGAGATCGGCGCTCTCCCGCTGCCAGGTATCGACAGAGGTATGGGACCTCTGCCTGAACCAACGATATTCAAACGCCCTTTTAACTGGGCGGCCCTCCTTCGCCTCGACTCTGACCGTGCAGAACCTGGAATATGATCCAGCAGCATTAGCTTACTGTGTCCTAAAAGCAGCAAATAAATTGGACTTTTCAGGTCTAAAGCAAGACATGAGACAAAGAAATGTTGGTAAAATAAGTTTTCAATTGATATGCATTTAAAAAGTTGGCTTGCATGTTTGAAGCCTACTAATAATGTCCCAGGAGTTTAATAGCATGGATACGTCTATTCAATATTCACTTCTCTATATAAGTATAATACGGAATGCCGGATGCCCACTAACAATTATGTGATTTTCAGCTCATTATAAAATTATTGTGCATGGGGGGTAACCAGTTTATGCGTAGTAAATTTATTTTGAAATATTTAGTTGCGATGCGATTTCAGAAAACTTTTATACCTTTTTTAATATAGTTCAACTCATGAAGCGTTTAAATTGACTGAAACGAAATACCAATTAAATTTAAAATAAAAATTGATATGAATAAGTGGCTATCCACAATGCAACTATTTACACAATATATTTCTATCTTAATCAACGTACTGAGTTGTCTAGTTGGCGAAGAAGCGGAAGATATTCTAGAGGAGCATTCTGAACTCAAACCTTCCAAAGACCTAAAATTTTTGTCAATTCCAACGGGCTTGTGACTTGAAGAACTTAGCGTGCTGAATGCCAAGGGATGCAGATTGTCTTTCCACTGAAGACCTTGAACAGTACGAAGCTCTACAGGTCTGTGCTCTGAAATACGAGGTGTGTTTCCCTGTTTCCCGTTGTACTCAGCAGCTTTCAAACTGCTGACATGCCCACTTGAAGAGCCTCTGAGTTGTGGAGAACTTGTCAGGGAGTGACTTTTGACAGATGGAGGAATCGATGAAGATAAAGCAGATCGGTGACCAAATTGGGAGTAGAGTTTTGTTTCGAGGGGAATTAATGATGATGATGGATGTAGGGAAGGCGCGCGGGACACCATAGGATGTTCTGAGTTGGAAACTTGAGGACTTCTGATAGGAGGAACTGGAAGTCCTCGAGGTTTTCTGGTAATGTTTCCTGTTGGAGTAAGCAGTTCAATTTCATTAATATGGAAATAATTGCTGAAAATCCTGTATCATAATTACTAACCAAATTTAAGTATTACTCGTTCGTGAATAATTTCATAAGCATAAACTTTAGAGATATATTGTGATGAAATTCAAAGATAGCCAACAATTTACTTTGCCCGTCAACTCAAATGACAGTTGGGAAAACCTGATGTACAGTATATGCTGATTTTGAATCTTTTTACCGCATTTTCTCATTTATGGAAAAAATACACTATTGTGCTCGCCATGTCCATCCGTCTGTCTGTCCGTCTGTCTATCGTTCCGTGACTTCACGTTTTCGTCGACGAGAAAATGCGCTCTCTGTCACTCACTGCAGTGAGTACTGAGTTATATTTTTTATTGTATTTAACAGCCCCTTACCACTGCTGCTGCCTGGAGTCTCTTCCCGAATTGTATCCATTTTGTGTACTGGCTCGACTAACGACATCTTCGGAGCATCTGCCGAGTGGAGGCTCGTCTCCAAAGCTTCTAATTCCAGTGCCTGATAAATCTGCATATTTCTTATTTTTTCTTCTTCCTCGCATCTTTTAATTTCCTTGTCCAATTCTTCGATGTCTTTTTCAGTCGGCCAGCCTCTTTCGATTACAGAACTTTCTGAGTGGGTACTTGGAGATGATGTTGAAGATGAAGACGAAGAAGAGTTGTCGCTATCCAAATCATCAGTTTCAGGATTAAATACTTCGAAGGTGAGATAGCGAGGCACTGTTTTCCTAACAATTTGTACATCTCGGTTTCCAGCCGTTGCAGGCTTACGAATGATCTCTACGTTCTCTCCTAGAAGCAGAGAAGATAGCTGTTTCGTGGAACTTGGATCTCTCTTTAAAATTGGGTTAAATTCATTATTATGAGAAAGTTTTACTGCGACATGTGGAACAGTGGCACCAGAGTTCAAGAATAAAGAGGAAGCGCTTGAACCATCAACAGAAGACGACTTTCCTCCGATGCCACTACTCTCCGGCTGACTTTTTGAATTAACTGTTAAAGCTGCTGACTCTTTCCGAACCACAGAAGTTCTATTCATTGTGTCACAACTACCTAAATGTAAGCTTTGTGTCACCAAGACAGATTTTCCACTATTCTGATGGGGAAGACATGTGATTTTTGTTGAAGAAAGTCCAGACGCATTGGTTGCACTCTTGACTACATCTTCGATGATGGCTTGGGAGGTCAAAGAATTTTGACGAAACAACTCTCTGTAAGTTTCTGACGTTGGTGGAGAGGGTTTAGTAAAAAAGAATTCAGCTTTCTCTAACGAAGGTTTCTGGCAGATCACAGATACGTTAGAAACATGCAACGATTTTTCAGCTGAAGGCGGACTTATTTTTTTAACATCCAAAGATGAACATCCAGGTAACACAGAAGAAAATGTAGAAGGCACTCCCAATGGAAGTTTTGGAGTTATTTTTGGTCCAAGAAAGCGCCCAGGAGGAAAATATCTAGATGGGCCGCCGGCACAAGCAGTTGCACCTGGAGACTTAGGAGACTTAGGAGATTTCGGAGATTTGGGCGACAGCGGATTTTCATTGCCCTCAGACGATTCAGAAGATAAAGAACGATTCCTCTCATTGATGCTGACCGGAGTGGGCTGACCAGGTTTTGGAACGAAAATTACTGACACGCAACTATCTTCAGAGTCAATGCTCGTGTCACTTTGAAAACTGTTTTCTTTAGAGCTATCAGAACCATCTTCTCTTGATGATTTCCTTTCTCCTGGTTCAAAAACACCAGACTTTTTGTCATCAAAACTATTTCTTCTGCTTTCGTCATATTCCGTGCTTCCACTGCTGCGTCTCAACAATTTTTGAATGATGTTGCATTCTCTGACGGTTTCAGCTGTGGCTTCCGAGGCTTCACATTCAGTTGTTTTGCCATCTTTTTTTAATCCTTTGCCAAGCATGAGCTCACTTCTCCACGATTGCAGCAGTTTTACAATACCATTTTTAAGTGAATCTGGTCGTTCCTTTTCGAAACGATCTAAGCTTGCTGTTCTTAATTTCTCAAAGCTTTCACGAATGACTTGAAATCTTTTCACTTGTGCCTTAAAAAGAATATCTTTCAAAGATTCGTGTTTCTGTTCCTTATTTCCATAAATCAAGTCTTCGTTCAAGGAGCTTTGTTTCTGAATGCTTTGTTTTATCTTCTCTTTTTCCATGAACCGGTCTGGATAGATAAATTCATCATTTAATGAACTTTGCTTTATTATCCCTAACCCTTTCGGAATACTTAAATAATCTTTGTTATCTTCAACGACATCTTCAGAAACTGTTCTAATGGGCTCGGTAACTTTCTCGGGCTTGCTTATTTCGATAAGTATATGAGTTTCTAATTCACATTCGTTGATAGACGTTTTCTGCTTAGTTAGTGTTGGTCGTTTTCTTGAAGTCGCAAGAGGAGCTTCAATTTCAAGTCCGCTGTCAATGCTGTGCAAGGCGGCGTACTTCGGTGAGTCCATAACAGAAGCTTCTCTAACATTTTCTGAACTGAGTGAATCTTTAGTATGAAAACTGTCGATACTAGCTGCACTCACTCCGCTCGCCGATAGAGGAGACGACAATGATAAACATGAAGAACTTGACTTTGATCTAATAACATTCGACAGGCTGTCAACTGACGTCAAGCAGTCCGATGAGCTGCCGAAACCTACCTCGGAATTTTGTCTTGGAGGTGTTGTTTTTACCAAATCTGTCAAACTCCTGGATTTTACATCTTTGAGTTGATCATAATTAGCGTATGAAAACCCGCTATGTACAGCAGGAGAAGGTGGGATGTCTAGCATAGCCGGGTCCTCCGGTTCAAGGTGACGGAGTTCGATTGGAACATCATCCAAGTTTTCTTGAGAATCTGTAGAACCTCCTCGCCGAAATGGCATTCTTTTTCGGTTGCTTCCACTGCTGCCATTCGTCCAATCCTCCGATCGAAACCCGTTTCCTGGCAGGAACCAAGATCTCCCCGAAGAACTCGAACCAGATGAACCTCGTCGACCGCTCGTCAGTTTCTGCGGTTCAAGAAAGAGGATTGAACATTTTGGTAAATTAAAATGCATGTATTTTTGGACTCAATAAATAAATATTTGAGGTCAATTGTCATCGTTAATCTTTATTCATTGGTTTGTCGAGATTATAAAATAATGTTTGAAGATTACAAAGAGAGATAAGTAGGATGCAGATCTGAAGTGCAAATACTGACTCATTAATCTATAGGCATAGCTAAACAAAGAAACGAGACTAACAAGAATAACGATCAGGAAGTACACTATTAACAATAAATTATTATTAGATGACAGAATTTGCTTGTTTATACACGATCAATTAATGACCAGAGAATTCGTTGATTTAAATTATCAGAGATTGTTCCACTCTCATGTACTTTAAATAAACTAATTCTCTGGGGCCATACTTTCAAAACTCGCAAAGTGAACGTAAGTACTTACGCACAATTTTCTTGTCTATGATAGGTGGATTTTGCTCGAAAGGCCGTCAATGATTGGCTGATGAACTTACGATCTCTTGACTTTTTTTGAAAGTATGGGCCCTGGTCATTAATTGCACGTGTATATTAATAATAATTACATATTTTCAACATCGAAGTTTGGCGGTTGAAATATTTTCTGCACATAAGAAGTAATTGCGAGAGAAAGTTCTTTACGTGTCCGGCATTTCGGGAATCTGAGAGTCTGATTCGGGGTTTATGACGCGTTTTCTTTTATCTTCAAGGCTGTTTCGGTAATAATCTCTTGTTTGTGAACCTTTTTAAGGAGGAAGATCTCAAAAACAAAATTATTTCTGCAAGAGAATAAACGAGATTGGTGCGATAAAATAA
Organism: Hyalella azteca; assembly: GCF_000764305.2. Taxonomy (NCBI): domain Eukaryota; kingdom Metazoa; phylum Arthropoda; class Malacostraca; order Amphipoda; family Hyalellidae; genus Hyalella; species Hyalella azteca. The sequence continues at coordinate 35,989 of NW_025939909.1, read as the reverse complement.
ATATTAAATTCATTTTTGTAAGGCTAACAGCGATAAAATGTTATAACATGAATAAAGGGGATTACAGGCGAAGGTGACAGAGCACTTTTCTCGCTCCTGATTTATATTATTCGATATTCCTTATGTTTATGAGTGGCAATACATATTTACCGATTTTTGTCGTTAGCGAAACATCGTGTACTGAATAACGAATGTCGAATTTCAATATGTTGTGATTCAGTATAAGATGTAATTCGGTTATTGTTCAAGAATGTAGTCATGGTGCTTACTTTTTATCTAGAAAAGGAATTGCAGACCTTATGCAGGATGAACTCGAACCCATACAATCAAATTAATATCGGAACAAGCACAAAATGTTTTTAGAAAATATTGCTAAAATTCAGCTGAGATTGAGATCTTGACAGGAATCAAAAACATCAAGCCACAGCAAAAAGGAGTATTCGTGTATTAATCATTTCAAGGTCAGATAGCGATCAAAAAATAATGCATACTTTTTAATCCGGTGTAACAGGTTTTCACACGTAAAAAATCTCATGTTGGGCATCTCGGTCCAATATATACCGCTGTCGGACCTTGCTTGGAAGTTGGGGATATAGAGATAAAAAAATGCCATTGTGAGGAGATACTAAAGATCAAAAATCACAATAAGATTAAACTGAGGGAGCGAATTCGAGGCTTGCATTCACACCAATAGGAAGAATAAAACAACAGCAACGGACCGAATTGGAAGGCGAATAATTTTTGGGGTCAAAAGCCAACAACATGAACCTGTTTTCCGGCAGAGGACGAGGAGGAGTCACTGTAGCAGCACGTCAGTGGGTCTACCTGTAGGGCTCTCCTGACGAAGCTGTAGCACGACTCGTTGGGGCTGCTAAGGTCTGACGAGCTGTGCGACGAAGACAGACCACCAGGACATGCCACTTCACACGAGAGCAGCCGACTTCTAGACCCGCATGATGGGCACGGGTCGGATGCCCCTGGATCGTCTGTAGTCGTCGGAGGACTCGAACTTGTTTCTCCAGCATGAAGTGATCCTCGAGGTTTTTTTACCGGGAAGTTAGTCATCGGGATAATGGCTCCACAGTCCCGACACATGGAGGCTCCGGAGCTGCACGAGGTGCAAGGGAGGTTTGATGGACCTGCCGAACTGCAGCTCTTAGTAGGACGCTTCTTCGCTGAGCGCCGTGGTCTTTGTCTGTAAAACGATTAGAGTTTAGTCTATGGAGCGCATTTGCCAATACTTTTGGCAAACGAAGAAAATATATATTCCAAATCTGATTATAGTTATAATCCAAATCTGATCATTATCGATCTACCATAATTTTCAAACAGGTGGTTTTTGGAATTGCTCTAAACGCTCACATCACCTGACGTGCTGTCGTCCTCGTCGGTGGTGGTGAGGCCGGCGCTGGTGTGGTCGCTGGGGTCGGGACCCGACGAAGGCTTGTCGTCACTGGACGAGAGATGGTCGGGACGCCGCCACGGAACCAACACGTCTTGTGACTCGAACTATGCCATTGAAAACGATTACATTCTGACATGTAGAACTTGTGAAAAGTTGGTATCTTTTTAAGCGTATTACACAGCATAATGATGTTGAGTTCAACCGGTAGAGTCGCAACACTGCAGGAATTAGTGGGGTTAATAGTGAGACTATATTCGTTATATAGGATATTAATGAGAATATTAAGAAATTATTACATAGGCTTTGTTTCTTAATTTCATCAGAAGGTTGTTGCATCGACTCCAAATATTTAATTATATCGCATGGACCCTAAAATGAAAGCAAAGAAAATGACACCGCGAGTTAATTTAACAATTTTTTTTGTACCGCATTGTGTAATAAACGGCTTTGATTATAAAAAAAACATCAGTTCAAAAAAAAATTCTGCGCCCTCACTAGCTGCTTCAATTTTTTTATAGGAAATTAGTTTTCTGTTTAAAAAATACGCTGAAACTGAAACTCGATTCCACTGTTGGATTACGCTTATAAATAACGCAAAAAAAATAAAACACAACTCCAATATGCAAAGCATTGCGCTAACCTTCCTATGTTTCTGCTCCATGGCCCACACTCTAACCTTCCTATGCTTCTGCTCCATGGCCCACACGCTGATCATAAGTCTGCCGCCGATCCTAAGTATCCTGGCGAGTTCCCTTATAGCGCGCACTCGGCGCTCGGTGGTCGCGAAGTGATGGATGACTGCGATGCTGAGAGCCGCGTCCAAGCTCTCGTCTGTTTCTGCTCCATGGCCCACACACTGCTCCATGGCACCCACACTAACCTTCCTATGTTTCTGCTCCCTGGCCCACACACTAACCTTCCTATGTTTTTGCTCCATGGCCCACACGCTGATCATGAGTCGGCCGCCGATCCTAAGTATCCTGGCGAGTTCTCTTATAGCGCGCACTCGGCGCTCGGTGGTCGCGAAGTGATGGATGACTGCGATGCTGAGAGCCGCGTCCAAGCTCTCGTCTCGCAGTGGCAGACACAGGTTGTCGGCCATCAGCAGCTGCTTCATGAAATTGTCATTGGCATTCCGAAAATTTATAGTTTTATATACTTAGTTAGTTTTATTTTTTTTATTTTATATTAGTTTTATTTATTAGTTTATTATATTATGTTAATATAGTTAGTTTTATATAGTCCGGCAGTTTTATTTCATTAATAGCTGCCAGAGGGATGATGAATGATTAGTAAGAAACAGCAGTAGACTGTAAGATATGATTTCTGCTAACGAGTTGGGCTTGGTTTTTAATAAACTTTATTAATTGATTAAGATTAATTGTACCTCTGTTCATTAAATAAATAAATTTAAATAAAAAATAAATAAAATAAATTTCCCCCTTTAGGCTTCAATTATTGCACAACAATATAAATACTATTTTTAACAGTTAGTAAATAGACACATTTACAAAGTTCTTAAATAAATAAATTGTGGTTGTGTAAAGAATTCTGATAAAGAAATTACATCTGTTAATCATGAAAATTAACAGAAGCATTCCACACTATTAGTTTGAATTAGTTTACATTGATAGACACTATTAGTTAGAATTCAATATTCATTAATTCAATGCTGACTTATTCCATAGTAAGCAAATGATGCTAGTGAAATATATCTTAAACATTATCATCAACATTGCGTACGAGAACATCAAACAAATGTATATTAATAATTAAGGACCTGCTGGTAATCTCCATTCTTTGTTCGCACAATATTTAACTTTGTCAATAAAATATGTTAATAAAAAATATTAACATATTTTTTATTCACAATAAAAAATTCTAAAAATAATAGTGGCATTATAGCAGAAGACAAACGGATCCTATAGTGAATGCCCAGCACCCATATGAGCAGGTGAATTTCGCCGACTACAAACGCGGTATATGATAATAGTAGATAACTAGTGTATATTGACGATGTTTTACAAAACACTTAGAGTTTATTTTGATATCACAGTCACGTTAGCAGGACTAACCTAGGTAATGAATGCTTAACTAAAAGGAATCTTTCTCAATTCTAAACGAGTTATAAACTTCCTATGATTTTCTTATACTGCAAGGTAAATCAAACCTGAAAGTTGTTCTGTCGCGCAGTTTTAGCGACACTGGCACATCGGTCGAGCCCCAACTTGAAAATTTGCTTGTTTGCTGCCAGATACTTGCCGGTGCCACAGCCTGGGGCGATAGATCAGGATCAATGAATTTAGTTCACTAGGCGAGTGTTTAGTAGACCTGACGCACTAATATCACGGTTTTTAGTTATTATGAGCCAGAAAAATTAAAAGAAAATTTCTAAATGTAAAAATATAACCAGATTAGCACGTTTTCCAATAAACTATTGATCAAATTTCATTCTTGAATAGAACTAATAGCGATTTTTTATATTTGTATTAATGATATTATAATCATTTATTATGAGAACATGATTATCAATAAATACGTTATACTTTTTTGTAATATGATTTCCCACCAAAACACGAAATGAATGATGGAGATATTCAAGGTCTTAAAATGTGAAGCGAAAGCTTTTGCAGAGGTATCAGTTTCATTTATGATATTTTGCTCTATAAAAAAACGTGTCTCGACAGCACCAATAGTGATGCATCCTAGACTAAACTCCACCTCTTAATCGTTAAAAAATACACATAATTACCCTCAGTTAACTACTACTTTGACATTTAATGCACTTACCGACATCAGCGACCAGAGACCCTGGCTCGAGATCCTCCAGAAACTTGGTGACCTTAGGCCAGGCTCTGGCCTGGTCGGTGCCGAAGTGCCAGGAAATTTGGTCATAGACATCGTGGACGTAGGCCTTCTCCAGCGCCACCGACCGTGCCTCGCGCTCCCGACGACTTTCTTCCGGAGTCATTTTCCGGATACGGGTTATCCGGAGACGGGTTTTCCGGATAAGGGTTTTCCGGACACGGGTTTTCCGGATAAGGGTTTTCCGGACACGGGTTTTCCGGATAAGGGTTTTCCGGACACGGGTTTTTCGGATAAGGGTTTTCCGGACACGGGTTTTCCGGATACGGGTTTGCCGGACACGGGTTTGCCGGACACGGGTTTTCCGGACGCGGGTTTTCCGGACACGGGTTTTCTCGCTTCCAATTCTGGTGTGGCCTCGGAAATAAGACCATACGGCTTCGAAACGATGTCAATAGAGATTGTCAACAGATAATGATTTACGTTACTTTATTTTCAAACCAGAAGTTTACCGAGTTAAGAGGCTCCAGCCGCATGAAGTCGTGACGCAGAGACAATAGTGCAGAAATATTCGCTGGATCATTTACAGTTGTACGTCATTTTATTAAATCGGGGCCAAGAATCATATATTGAAAGTTTTATTGGCCGGATTAATAATTTCCAATACATTACGCAGTACCAACACCAAATTCTAAAATTATCCAATTATCTAAAATTATTTCGTTTACAGTTTTTTCTCTAACAAATATTTTGCTATAGCACATACATAGGAAGCCATATCTTTCCTCGCACAAGTCAATACACTAAAGACCTTATCAATAGGCTCATGAATATCAGGATCCGTTGGCTTCAATTCTGTAGAAGCGGAAAGAAGTAACGGGTAACATCCATCAGCCATATTGGGCTCGCGAAGAGTCTCATTCGTATTGCTGGGCTGCGGACAGAGAGGGGGCAAGCAAATAAAAACGACAGAACATTTCTTGAGATCTTGTTCCCTGTTCTGATGTAAATTGGTATCATCCCTGCCTTTATACCATCCGCTGTGTTTCTAGTATTCATTAAATGAGTCGTTCAGTTTCTTGCTTATTTCTTATGAATTTCATGTCTCACTCGGATGGTTAGCTACTGATTTAGTTGAAAGACGTAGTTTTAGAAATCCTCGATAAACTTCAATGTCCGTAAACAGTTCGAAAAGCCGGTAGGTTACATTCCTGAGACAAAGTTAATAATGAAGCAATCCTTGCATCTATGGAAGATGAAAAATATCGTGTATATTGATTTGACGCATGTTTCTTCAGCAACTGAGATCATCTATGATTGAGCGAAATTAAGTATTCATTACACTGTACAGTATAATTTGATGCCAAAATATGACTGAATATCGTTCGAGGACTTGCATGCTCTCAGATATATGAATATTACATTAGACATCACTTTTAATGTTCAAATCAACAACGGATGTAACCAACCAGGTTCTTCGCCCCGAGCTTGTTGTGTAATTAATCCAAAATCTGAAATCGAAGATAGACGATTTCACTTGATGGAGCTACTGAGCCCGTCGCGAACATATCGAAAAATTGCACACTCGTTGTCTGTTGGGAAATTCAAAGATATTCACGCAATGCTAGCAAATGTTTATACGGCGATTCTGAAAACTGTAACAGATAATCAAAGAAAAAGTTATAATTTTGAATAAAGTAAATTACAATAGATTTGATTTTAAGTTAATTTCAGTAACCGTTGATTGCGAACATTTTTTCACAATAACTTTCTAAAAAAGTCGCATATATTCTTCAAAATTCCTCTCAAAAATATTACTAATTACCAGAGTGAAGAGAATTGCATTAGAACTTGTTATAAATGCTCACCTGTCAGAAAAGCAGTTATATTACATCATTCCTAACATGAATGGGAACTTAGATTTCTTGTAAAGCTTGTAGTAAATAATCGAAAAACAAAAAGTTAAATTTTTTCTAGACAAAATAGATTCATGAAGTTTTAATGCTAATCAAACGAAACATTTCGAGCAAGATTGTGCCAGTAGTGCAGTTGTAAGTCCTCAATTTTTGGGCAGCAAAGATTTATGTGTGTAGACTGCATTGCTGCGTGGCTTTAGGTTATTGACACATGTCAATAATAATATTATTATTCAATATTATATAGCTTCAATATAGATTCAATAGTCAAGTTGCTGGCACTGGAAGTATGTTGCTCAAAGGAAGTTAAAACTTACGAAACTGAATTTTACAAGAACAATGCTGCGTACCTAGACAATTATTTATTAATTAAAACTACCGAAATTTAAAAACTTTAATTCGCCAGTAACTCAAGTTGAGCAATATTCGTCGAGAGCTTCACAGTGCGAGCCGTTTAGGGCATCTGTGTATCGCATTTAATTTTTTCGTGTCACTTTCGTGTAAAGTTTATGCGTCACTAGCATTAAGCCCATAACGTCATCGACGTCTTGCATGGGGTCGAGGCAGCACTATACGTCATCGATCTCTTATGCTGGCCTGGCAGATCGTGGTCGCGAGAGAAGCTCTGACTGTAAATTAAGCAGAGACAGGATCGAGTTTCACGTCATTTCAAGAGGATGGACTGTGAGCCTTGCTTCCACACGCCCCTCTGTCAGAGAACCTGGAGCCATCATAACGTTGATGAACTCTCACGGCTTTACATCATACTTCTGATGCAAATCTATCGGCATAACATTGATGTAAATCAGACAGCCTGTCATGTCAACGAATCTTGATAAATAAACAAGTCATATACGTTTTACCTATTAATGATTTTCTTCATGTACATTGATGAAAATGTTGCACAAATATTTTCTATTTAATAATATAGCATGTCATACGATTTAATGAATATTTTGAAAGTAACAGAGTAAAACATTATTCTGTTAATAGCTTAATTACTGAATAGCATGGGTATAGTAATGCAAAGCCAGCATTGATGTTTTCATCCTGAAAATTAATCAATTCAGAACTGTTTCATCAGTAATATTTGTAATATAAATCGCCAGAATTACTACAAACACTATATACAGTTGGAGACATTTTTGCCGCATGCTTTGCGACCAGATTTTTTTCTACTAATTCAATTCAAGGATATGGAACAGTTTATTAACTATATAAATTATTTTTAAGGAGTCCAACTATTTTAACTGCCAATTTTTGCAACACCCGATGGAAGCCTAGGTGTTAGAATTATCGGGAATTTTAAATGAATAAATCTAAGGACGTGCAATTAATTTTTGGTGATCAATGTTGAATGATGAGTTTGAAAGAGGTGCTTGAGTTGCACCGAAACCCAAATAATCAACACCACTATTGAACTAAAAGGAATTTTATGGTTTTTACACTGAACAAAGATTTCGATCGGGCATGCCGACAACCTAAATCTTGAAAATCCGCCAGCACATCAATTTGTTACTGCTAAGAAAATGAGGCTATATACAATCTTCGCTCACGCAAGTTTTTCAAAGTTCATCTAGAAAAATTCCTTGAAAACGCCGGAGCCAATGAATCAATAGATTTTTCTATTAATTACCTGATAGCCTGAGTTAACTACATCAAGTTATATGCTATAAAATTGTTGAAGTTTTTTCGTGTAAACTCTACCCTCGTTCAGATGAAGGATCACCATGAGAGGGCGAATGCTTGGGTACTGAAACTTCTTCTTTGAATTCCGTAGATTGAGTATTACAGCGTTTCCTAACGACAGATCGTGATAATCGGGCTCATTTATACCAGCCTGCCATCATTTTTTTAAAACCATTTTAACTTCATTACCTATCAGGAAGTGATAAATAACATCCATAGAAAGACAATTAGTACTTGAAGTTAAACAATTGCAGCAACGTACGTTCAAACTGATAATGAACTATGCTAATATTTATTACTTTCGATAATTTATAAGAAATATTTGTTACATAGCAGTGCCATTAATGATGTCATAGGATGATCGCTGCATGAGTATCGACTTCTGATCATTAGAAGTTTTCGGATAATTCAGCAACCGAGCAAGTGTACGAGATATTCCTTATATTCAATATCAACTTGACAAGTGACCTGCCGTCTCAGTGCCATTGTATCGAGATAAAAAAAGTCCATGTCCAATCGCCGGCGTGTCAGTAAATCTAGACATTTTGATCTAACTCAACGGTCAATTAGAACTTCGAATTTTGGTATCGGAATCAACATTCTCTTGATCATTAGTGCAAGTGATAATCTTCATGTCCCAAAATCAGTCGTTAGATCAATACTTTTCGATTATTTCAGGGTCTGTGTCCAGCCTTAAAAGTCAGTGCACAGCTTTATTAGTCAGTGTCCGGCATTACAAGTCAGTATTCAGCTGCATGAGTCTGTTTTATAGAATCTCAGAGTCAACGACCCAAAGCCAATTAAAGAAGGCAGACAGACAGGCGACTGTGAGATTGGGTTCAGTTGTTGTCTGCGACCAAAAACTGCAGCTGTCGCCTGTGTGGGCGGGGGAGGGGGGTTGCCGCCTGTCGCATTCGGCAAGCATTCGTCTGTCGTCTTTTTTTGCTTATGATATTTCTTGCATAAAAAAAATGTTTGTTCTATCAGTTTATGAATCCGTTTTTATTTTAAGCAAAATACACACATCCTTTAAAACTGTGAGCAACTGGTTGGGGTTTCAAGTTTCATGGCTTTATAAATTCTAAATAAAAATTTAAAGTTATTTAGAAAGAAAAATTTATCGAAGTAATGAGGCTTCAGGTCTAAATTGCGGAATTAGTATTTGGCGTACCATCCTAAGTCTATATTATATTGAAAAAAAAAAGATAGCAAAGGAATCATGAACCAATTTATGTACCTAATCATAATAACTGACTTGATAATCATGATGACGTCAGTTGTGGAAAAGAAACTACCTTGTAAATCAGAAAGAACTAGGATATGGCTGAATAAATTATTCCGGTGCAACGATATTAATATTGAAATCTACATTTTATCCATGGATAAAATTTTTTTATTATAACCTTGACATAGAAAATATATTTACACTATATATAAGATATATAGATTACGTACGATATATACGCATTCAAATACTTTTTATTTTTGCAGCATAACAGCATCAGCAAGCGACCTTGCATCTTAGCAGTTGTGTACAAGTATTCAACTGACTTAGAATGTTACCATTTGGATTCACTAGAAATAATTTCAACTCGGAAGAAAACAATTAAGCTACCTCACAGAAACTAGCAAATTTCAATTACATTATTTCTGGTATTCATCATCCTTCCAAAACTCATCCGAACACATGGTTAGTTTTTGTGCGAGAGAAAATAATATCAATAAAACTTTGCTCAATTTCAATGGAAATTTGTTTTAGAAAATAGAAATAAATAAATCATTTGTGAGAAAAATTAATTTCGTAAAGAAATAATAAATAAAAATAAATCCTTTAGAAAAAAATGAATCATTTGCAAGATAAATGAATTTCGTAAAGAAATAATAAATAAAATTAAATCCTATCTCGTATTACAAACGAACAAATCTCATAACTAAAATGCATGCGTGCTTTGCTTCCTAGTTTATTGACCTCAGCCCACAGACGCCGCCATTATTTAAATTCAAGTCAATAAAGACTTATTGACGAGAAATAAATACTTAAATAATAAAGGCGCTACTTCAACATCAAACACTAAAAAAATTACTGTTACTAAAAAAATCGAATAGAGAAAGGTACACGAGACCTTTTAAAAGGTACACGAGACCTTTTTAAAGGTACACGAGACTTATTTGAAGATAAATATTACAGCACTGAACGTATATGCTGGTCAGTACACTAACATATACAAGTGTTTCCTCTTGATTTATTGCGGTCTGCAGCTGTTCAACAACCAACAGTTGAATTTCAAAGTCCGTGCTCTTTAATTACTGCATAATTTAAAAATATTTGTTCAAATGAATTAATGAAACTGTTGAGACTTTGCACGCTTTGCGTTATCGTTCGAGGGAAAATTTTCAAAGCTATGATTATCATGGCAAATCAATGCAAAAAAAAAAATAAAAAAAATTGTCGTAATGTTCATATATGCATGATAAATAAACAACATTCGTTGATTTATTTACCTGACTTTCCATGCTTACCATAAATTAATATGTATCCGATGACATGAACAACAAAGGCTTTAATTTACTCATCCAGCAAACAGAATTAGGTCCAAAGACACGTTCATTATAATCGCTTATTTTGCTTATCATTATCGCTCACGAATATATACTTCACAATTATAATCATTAAAGTGCGCCAGCTGTATGATGGTTATACAGAAACATTATTTTGTGTATGAAGTGTGAAGCCTCCAACTTAATCAAAAGTTAACTTTGTGTTAAAGTAACTTATTTGTGTAGCAAACATAATGATACATTTCCTGTTGTATGAATTAATAGCAGTTGTTTGATGTTCAAAGTTTCGAACTGAACACAAATCACCAGTCCACGTGGTGTTGCAAGGCTTTACTTACTAACTACACAATCAGGCGACGAAACGTTTATTCATTCTAAATAATTTCGTGATGTTTCAAATTTCTATTCATCATTCAATTTCGTTACTATTTTTATGGCAAAATTGGCCGACAGATTCAAAAATAAATAAGAAATAAAATATAAAACTCAGTAAATTTCATCGTTCAAGTCAATCGCATCAACTTTTCTTCTAATTAAAACAAAGAGTTTCGAAGCTAAATTTGGATTAATGAATTTCATTAAATTCAGCAGGCTTCCAGATTATGGAAAAGATACCAAAAGCTTAATTCAGAAATCGCAACTTAACTGAGCTTAATTTAACATTTTAAATGAAACGCCAGACGCACAGCACAGCCTATAGCGTCATGGATGTTACTGGCGAAAAATTGCAAGGCAATCTTGCACGCCATCGCAGTATCGAAAAAAATGAGTTGTTCTAGAAAAAACACATCTATTTATTTCTCAACTGAATAAGCAGGATTGATTCAATAGTCAAGTAAGTGCAAATTATCCATCAGAAAAATTTCTAATCATGCTAAAATGAATAGTTTTGCTCTACTTTTCAAATAAAGCAAAGCCTGCACATCATTCCGTGCATGGTGGATTTATGGCTACATGTAGCATCAAAACGTAAAAAAGATAGCCCCGCTAAACAGCATTCATTTATTAAAACTAACGAGCTCCACGTAATGATCGTCACATTAAAGAATATTTATCGTATGCCCTAGTTATAAACATCATTAAATAAGTCCCTTCAAGGCATGAGTTCAACAATATTTACTGGCACGAAAAAAGTAGGTTTTATTTGCCACATGAATCACCTTGATCAATTGTGTTCTCCGAACAAATGCAATAATTCACACAACGGACAAAGGCATAACGTTTCTACACGTAGGACCTTGTTGGTGCATAGCTTAGAGACGCCACGAGCAATTCAACCACTCTCACCGACGTCTCGTGTCACACTGACTCTCGGTTGTACCTGAGCTCTACACAGCTATTGATTTTACTTGTGACGTCAAGAAAGAGAAACAAGAGGGCACTCAAGACAGTGAAAAACGTAAATCAACGAGCATCCCTTCAAAGCAGAACTGTACAAGTGGAATAAAAACCTTTGAGCTTGAAGGGAGTTACGTATTTACATTTTTAAATGCAAATTAAAAAAAAAAACAGGCCCTTTCCGGGACTAAATTTCGATGTCTCTCATTATCGAATTACTAATTCATATTTAATGACTATAGTTTCGATCTCACTTGCATTATAACCGAATATTTTTCAACCGGCCAATAAAATTTTTCGTGTTGTTCATTCACGGTTCATAAGCAATGGAGTGCAGAAGAATAATAATTATTAAGCGTATTCACGATACAGTATATCCCTATTCCCTACCCTCTATATACAAACAAACTTTACTCAAACAAGCAATTTACCAAGAATGTGTGCGCCGTGACTCGTGAATGAATTGCGTGTTAAATTGTACTATACGGCATCAAATAGGATAAAATTACTGATGCAATTGGTTCTAACAAAACCGGACTTTTTCGTTCGTTATTTTCCAGTTGTTTTCTATGACTGCGAAGTGTATTTTTTCAGTGTCAATAATTGTTTATCGATCAGCAGTCATTCCACTATTTAATAATCTTCAAATTTTCTTTGTTATTTTACGTCTCTTTTTAAATCACTAGTTACTCCTGAAAAATTTGCATATGGGAAGGCTGGTCGCTTCTAATCTGCCTAATTTTTTTTTATTTAAATGCCTTCAAGCATATACAAAAACTTCATTAGATGAAAAACATGAGACTTATTAATATAAAAAATAAAGAATTTTTTATCACCAAGTTCCATATTTAAAGTAATTAAAAATAATTTTTGGACTGGATGTTAGTGAAATGAGATAACAAAACTTTTGCTAGCTTGAAGGGACTCTACACATGCATACACGGAGTCAATGTAATTATCATATCACTCTAAATTTCACATCCTCAGTTCGATCATTTTGAAATCGTAATGATAATCACATCTTCATCTTATTTTTTTTCTCATGATAATAAGATTTTTATCTCTTGATAATTAGTAATAAAATTATGTTAACGCCATGTTTTCATTATTGTAGTAATATCAATTTTTATCTCTTGATAATTAGTAATAAAATTATATTATGTTTTCATTATTGTAGTAATATCAATTTTTATCTCTTGATAATTAGTAATAAATTTACTTGATAATTAGTAATAAAATTATATTATGTTTTCATTATTGTAGTAATATCAATTTTTATTTATTAAAATTTGTTTACCTTCTTGCATCATTTACTAATTTTTCGACTAATATTTAGCGATGAAGCTAAGGCTTTATTCAATAGTTGTGCCTATTGACATAAATCTAGAAAATAACAATGTTTTCACCCAGAAATATTACTGAGACTATGTCCAAATATAAATGCATTTTCCTAGTGTTTTAGTGTATAATTTGTTTTAACATGTTTCAGTGCTTATATTTTTCGACGCACAAATCTGATTTTAAAATGGATGAGTCTAACTAGCGGTCCGAATATTGACACACTTCTTGCGTGTTAAATTGTACTGCGATACGCACTTTTATCATTTTTTATCACTGTTTTTTATCACTTTTTATCGTTTTTTATCACTGATACGCACTTTTATCGTGGGAGACTAGTTCAGGACGACCCATACGCGGGCAAAATGTTCATCGCAACTTGAACAAAGCAACACTTATTTCTGTGAGTGAGCACATGTCATGTGGCGAGCTGAATCCTCTACATCATTAGTCAGCCTGGATCGATCCCGCAACTCAGTGCGTCGTTCCCTGAGATTAAATTAAATTCGAGAGAGGCTGGAAGCCGAGGCTATCAATAACTTCGGCTGAACTCTTAAAAATTTAAAGACTTGAACGATACGCAGACTAGAGATACAGGGAATCGAGCTTCGCTTGTTAATAATGCAATGCAACCTAGAATAAAATCACTAGAAATTTAATATAATAAGAATATATAATATAATAAGAATAAATAATATAATAAGAATATAATATGAATAGAGAAATAAGAAGAATAAAATCAAACAAATTATCAGCCAAAAATTTTCCTATAATATATTGATATAGGCGGGTGAATAAATTTTAAATATTTGAATAAATAGCTACTGACATATCAAAAGTGACCTATGGATTTTCAATTTTTCGTTTCAGATCGGGGGTAGACGTTAAATGCAAGTTAGTATTAGGCTTATTGGAACAATGTTGCTCGATTTTAAATATAAGTGCGCAATTGAAATTGTGGCGAGAACAATTATATTAGCAGAAAATTATTTATTTAAAACTCAACGACAATGAATTTTTATTTTTAATAGTTGATTTCGCTTATTTTCTTCAACATCATCGCTCTTCACTTGAGCTCAAAACTGCGAAAAAAAATTTTCATTTTAATCGAAATTTTTTACAATTTCTTCGAACATAACTTGAATGCTGAATTCAAACTGTACGGATGTGAACAAATCGTCTCGCATAAAGCATATTAATTTGAACGATCTCCTGTTCGTTATATCTAAATAATTAAAGTTTGACGGCTGAACGGTAATCCCAATCACGTACGAAGATTTTAACGAATTTAAAATAAAATTGAGAAGTTGACAAAAAAAATAAAGTTTGCGCTCATTAGCTTAGCTCGATGCTAATGTAACATCAAAATGCGTTTATCACAAATATTGTAATTTCGATCGCGTATCTTACTGCAACATGATAATGAATTCCGGAAATAATAATGATTTACATGTAATAAATCTAACCTCATTTTTTCAAAATTCAGCGTTTTCCGCCTCTCCATCAACACACATGTCCCTAACCTATATGATATGCATAACAAAATTTATAATATAAATTATTCGGAAATAATTCATATGTCCCGTGAATGGATCGGCTTACGTCAAGATTTTGTTTGTCGCAACAAAGCCTGGCGCCGCAACCTCCTATTGTCCTGTGGGCTGCGAAGCTCTGCAAGAGCAAACGGCAGAGCTGCCCGCCCACGCTGCTCGAGACCAGACGCCTGCGTCACGCCTGCCAACTCGAGGGCGACCGACTCGTGCCTATTATATAGAATGTAATAGAATAGAATAGAATGGAATAGAATAGAATTATATATAATTATTTCTTGAATTTTTCGTGACTTGATTCACAAGGGATCCGGCCTTTGGAACCCGATCTTTCCATAGCTGACGATTGATTGCGTTAGCTGCTGGACTTATTGCCTGGTCCGTAATTTGCTAGGCATTTTAAGACTGAACATATGCTCCTGCATAGCTTCGTCTAGTCTTATTGCCTGGTCCGTAATTTGCTAGGCATTTTAAGACTGAACATATGCTCCTGCATAGCTTCGTCTAGTCTGTTCTTGAAGGCGTTCATACTCGAATACATATATAGAAATGGATTCATCCGAGTATCTTCAGAAACTTATAATCTGCAAAAATCTCAAGTTCATCAAGTGTTTATAAGTAAAAAAATTAGTTAGTTTATAAGTAAAGTGTTTATAAGTGAACTATTAGTGACCTTTCAACTCAAGTACGGCCAACTCTTTGCCACCACACACAGGGCAGGCTGTTATATAGAAATGAATTAATATTAGGTATTAGATACATATAGTCGGCTTAAATCACAATTTCACCAAGACTTAGAAAGCAAGAAAACCACTATGTAAAGCAAATACAGTTTTCAAATTGCAGGTTTTGCAGAGTTAGATAACTGAAAAACTTCGCGAGAAATAGTGTCAATGAAATTTCCGTAAATTCAGTAGTTGATGCAAAATCAGAATGAAACATAATTATGATTTGCTCTTTAAATTTAATTTTGCATGTCGATACTCCATAATACTGCTTATGTTTATGACAACAATAATGATTATCAAAACCATCCATATTTATTACAATTGTGTTATTTGTTTTATAAAAGTAACAAAATTGTCTAAAATTCAAAATAGTATTAATAATAACATATAATCCCTTCTTCCAGCATATTTCGTGCCCTCGTTTCGTTTCAGATTTATGATTAATCATAAACAAAACACTTATCAGAGTAAATAAATTATTAGTTTATTATGATATAATGCAGAAAGTTCAACATATAATTTGCGTGTAAAGCTGTTCCAGCACAGCTTACTGTACGGCCAATATAAGCTGCTGACATGCAGGGGCTGCGTGTAGAGTACGGCTGATATGGACGTTGCCACTCTAGAGGCGATGTTCCTCGTGATAAGATAATTTATAGAGATAATGTCCTACCCAATTCCCTCCTTCGTAGGTGTTATTATAAATTGATCAGTTTAATGTAAGTTGCTGGGAACGATTTTTGACTCTATAGATGGGAAAACGAAAACGGTTTTCGAACGAGAAAAAACGGAGAAGAAGCCTTCAAAACAAAAGGAAATCAGTGAATTCCGGATTATCATGAATGAATATTTGCCAAGAGGCAAATTTTAAATGATATCTTTAAATAAAACCATGTGATCTTTGCAAGCACAGGTTTTATGTCGGCAATAATGCTTTATTGATAATTCATTTACTTATTTAACAACATCTGACGTATCAGGCACTAATTATTAGCACTATATTACTACAATAATTTATGCTTCAATACATAAAATGGATCATTATGAGTCTGATCTGCGTAGCAATGATACAGAATGTAGCTGACGGCTATGCAGTATGCGGGACATAGAGCAAAAATAGTTTAGTTACTAATGCCATCAATTTGTAAAGTAATTACTTTAATCGTAGTGATCAGTAGTTGCGGATATATTGAGGCATGTGAAACCTAGCGCTAATTCCTCTCATGTGGTGGCATACGCATCTCAGAACGTGCGAAAACACAATGACGTGCTTTCAAAATTGATTAGCTCAGAACTCTTAAACGTGATACTATTTCAGTTGTTACCCACTTGAGTGCACGTTTCCAAATATCCACCATGTGCATTTGAAAATTGGAGTAACTGCAATGTCAAAAAATCCTCGTAGCTGTTTCGTGTTTCGTTAGTAGCATGAATTCGATATTGTGACGTCGAGGGGAGGTTAATAGCGCTCCATGAATGTTGAATAGCGCTCCATGAACGGTGAATAGCCTTCGTGAATATTGAATAACGCCTTACGAATGTTGAATAGTGCTCCATGAATGTTGACTAGCGCTCCATGAATGTTGAATAACGCTCCAAGAATGTTGAATAACGCTCCATGAATGCTGATTTGCGCTCCGTGAATGTTGAATAGCGCTCCAAGAATGTTGAATAGCGCTCCATGAATGTTGAATAGTGCTTCTTGAATGTTGAATAGCGCTCCATAAATGTTGAATAGTGCTTCTTGAATGTTGAATAGGGCTCCGTCAATGTTATTCAACGGCTTCGCCATTGCTCAAGTGACCGTTTATCCTCCACCTTCTACTCCTCAACCCTTTCAAACACCCCTTCCCCAGGCCTTCCTCTTCCCCGCCATGCCAGTTCTTAACTATTGTGGGAGCAGAAACAATGACATGAGCTCTTTTACACGTAATTAATAATATGAGACATAACAGAAACAATGACATGAGCTCTTTTACACGTAATTAATAATATNCGCTGGGCCACCCTGCCCTTTATTAGATTTATTAATAGATCTGCATTTTTAATGAATCCAAGTCACCTAATTATCAATACTCAAGACAGTCACAAAGTTAGGTTAGTATAGGTTAGGTTAGGTAATCATTTATTACTTTTTACGACATCCTCAAATTTTAAATAATATCTTTAAATATAAGCATGTTGTCTCTGAAACCTTCACATACCGTATCGCGCAGACGCTACCCAGTTGATCCTGGTCACCTCACAGGTTTTGTGTCGGCAATTATGCTTTAATGACAACTCTTTTACTTATGTAACAACATCTGACGTATCAGGCACAAATTATTAACACTATATTACTACAATTGATGCTTCAATACATAAAATGATTCATTACGAGTCTGATCTGAGTGGTCTTAATGAAAGTAGCTAGTGGCCGCACAGTTTACGAAATTTTGAACAAAAATAGTTCAGTTGTCGATGCAATCGTTTTTTAAAGCAATATTTTTAATTGTAGTTATCAGTAGTTACGTATTGATACTTGATAGTCTTATTCTTAATAATAAAGGTTTATAATCGGTGAATAAAATATTTATTATTTATTGAGCCCGAAGTCGTCTTTTGACGGCTAGGGTAAGATCGAGACGTAAGTCTACGAGACGAGCTTTCCCCTGTGGTGGTACGCACACCGCGGAATGTGCGAATTATCAGCGACATGCTTTCTTAAATTCATGTTAAATAAAATCGACCAATAGCGGTATGTTACTGAAATACCTGCGAAGATCACTCAATAACTCTTAATAAATTAATTTCCAAGGCACAAAACCTTCAACTGCTCTATCGATTTTTTACAACACTTCTGTTTAACTTCGCTTCTTATTTGTTTGTTTGTTTGTCTGTCTGCAACAAATCTTATAATCAATATTTAACACAATTCTACCTCTCCAATCGATCTGAAATTGTGCACACCTGCGTAAAGTTGGAGATAATGAATGAATCGGTTGACAGAATAAATAATTTTGAAAATTTAAAAAGTTTTTTATATTAAAATAATTGAAAACAAATTTTTGTCTGCTGCAAATCTTATACAGCCCGACGCAAAAGGTTAGCCCCACCCCTTTAAAACATCATAACACATCGAGTTTTGCCAGTTTTAACGTGCAAATGGTGGCAAACGAATTAAGAGACATGTTAATTTGGGGAAATTAGTTCACAAAACGTTACTTTCACATTTCCTCACATCGTTAGCGCCCCAAACTGTACCCATTAAAATGAAATTGAAAAGAAAAATGAGTAGAATAAGTTTTAAAAGTTTTATTGATACATCACTACTTTTTTTCAAGTTGTCATCTCTTAAACTAATTTCGGATTTTTTCTCCTGTTTTTTATGCATCATTTAAACCTCCACATTTTCTTTCAATTTTCTTACGATTGTTCACGAATAATATGCACTTGAACTGGTGTCCATGTATATATATCAAGTTACTGCTTGATCGCTTAATTATTAAACCCTTTTTTCATCCAGGCTCTAATGCAACATTGCTAAGTTATTTACAGAAATCGCCGGCAATTAAGTTCAGTGCACATTACTCAACGAAGTCACTAAAATTAATTTTCTGATACATGAAATTATTCATTATGCGCCTGTCTTTCAGAGTAATGATCCTGAATCCAGCAAGAGAGTTGAACGCCGTGAAGACAGAATAGTATAGTTGAGGATACAATCGTTTTTTAATTCATTATGTTTGACTGGAATGTTCAGTAGTTTTGGATAGGTGAAAATTTTCATGATATCTTGGAAATTCTGTATGATTATCCTAAAAAATTCATTTTAATGCAGATGCGAAGAGGCTTGTCCCAGACTGAGAGTCTTTCATGAAAGACTGAGAGTCTTTCCTGTTGAGGTTACTTATATTCTGTCACGCACTTCACGTTAAGGACAAACGAACATTATGTTGAAAGAATGCACTATTGCTAGAGAAAGAATACACCATTAGTAGAGAGTGTTCAAAGACGCGCAGCGGGGATAATTCCGGGAGTAAAAATCAAGGCCTCTGAAGAAAGATTAAAGATTATGAAGCTTCCAAGCCTCAGTTATCGACGTCTGCGTGGGGACCTCATTGAAGTAAACAAGTTAACTCATGGTTTATACAAGGTCCCAGGAGGATTACTAGAATTTGAAACAAGAACCAACACCAGGGGCCACGGCTATAAACTAAAAAACTGCGCTGCAACTTCTCCACGCGACAAAATGTCTTCTCGCTTCGTGTCACCGACATGTGGTACAGCCTCCCTGATAGCATCGTTGACGCTCCGAGTATGAACATCTTCAAAAACAGACTAGACGAAGCTATGCAGGAGCATATGTTCAGTCTTACAATGCCTAGCATATTACGGACCAGGCAATAAGTCCAGCGGCTATATCAATCAATCGTCAGCTATGGAAAGATCAGGTTCCAAAGGCCGGATCCCTTGTGAAATCGAGTCATGAAAAACTCAAGAATCGGCAACAGGCCATGGGCCTATTTCTTCAGTACCGACACTTCTATTCTATTCTAAAACAAACCTGAGCTGAGGCTCTGACCGGACCTAATATAACCTCAATGTCTATCATTATGCAGTATATCCTGAAATCGCATCGCTAAGTATCGTTTTTTATGATAGGTACCGTAGAAGATTTACGCTTTTCAGGGTCAACTGCTTTACTTGAAATTAACCCCAGTCGTTAGATGATTCAGCTCTTGCTCTAGTAAGTCAGGAATGCGAATGTCAGTGCTCACTCAAATAGTAGACTGTCCAAATTTATATGGTACGTATTGCGTATATTACGGTGCTTAAGGAAAAATATTTCCGGAAACTTTGAGATCACGTCATTGTAAACACAAAGAAAATTGAGTTTAAGTTAAACTTAAGCGTTTTACAGAAATAGTCGATGCAATGAGAGTTCGTTTAAAGTTAAAAAGGTAAGACCAGAAAATTGTGGTTTCAAAACTACCACCTACAAAAATTGTGGTTTCAAAACTACCACCTACAAAAATTGTAATTTCAAAACTACCACCGATGTAGGCAAGGAAATTTTCGAAGTTTTATTCGAAAAAGTGCCATGATGGTCATTTATTTGGAAAGTACCTACATGAAACGTATTTGTACTTGCAACCGTTACGAAAGACATTTCAGTGCAATTTTTGTGTATTTAATTTTAACACGTTTTAAAAAATCTCTTAATATTCCTTCTGAACTGATTTCCCTGGCTGATGAATAAAATTTAAAATTTATTACATTCGTCTGCTACATAAAATTCGAAATTATGCGATAAATATTTCAACAAACTTGATCAAAAATATTATTGAGAAATTATAATATCTCTGAGGTTATAAAAATTAATGTTAATTAATTAATGTAATTAATTTCTCAAATTAATTAATTTGAGAAATTATAATGCACCTTTGGAATGTAACATATTCATAAGAAGCTTTGCGTCCTCGAGTTTAGGCCGCCATATATGTCTGCATTAAGATTTCTACAAACGCGTAATGCAGAACTTTTGTGCTCATCTTCACTTGTTGATTTTGTTGATTTATTTATTTATTCACACAGGAGCACACGTTACAATGAAAAAATAAAAAGAGACGTGAAATAAAATAGCAAGGCTTCCAGGTGAATGCCCATAAGCTAAAAAAGCTTCGCAGGCAAAACAATAGGTACATGACTCAATTCCAATGATAACAAGACGACGATTTGAACAAATAAGTAACTAATTTATAAAATTGGCAAAACCATTGACAAAAGCCTTAAAAACTGATAACCGTATGTCGTAGCAGAAAAATCAGCAAAAAAGAGGCAATGTCAACATCACACTTAGTAAAACAGAGTACAACTATAAACATCTAGTCAAAATACCTAAAAACTTGCATAATAATCGAAGTCAAATTAATACTGGTTAAGGATAAAATCACGGTATTTTATTTTTAAAAACATTTTAGAGCAATCTTGTTTGAACTCATCGGGTAATTCGTTAAAATATTTGACACAATTAAAAACGGTACCGCNATAAAAGAACGTCACCAAGTGATCAGACAAGTCACAATCAATAACAGCTGATTCGGGATTGGATCCAAATGAAAAGTTGCACCAAATGTGGTCGAGTAACGAGTATGGGGTAATAGGATTCTGGGGAGAGATCCTAGTTGGTTTGGTTATGACTGGATAAAAATTACTACACAGGATGTCACTGATAAAATTGTTGGTTGAGCATAAATTTAGAGGGTTGTATAGATTTATATTAAAGTCCCCACAAAGAAATGCCTTACTAGTTTCCTTTATTTTTGAGAGAACCTCGGCTGTGAATAGTTCATTGAAAGTTCGTACGCTGTTAGAGGGCGGTCTATAAACGCAAAATATAGAAAGCTCAAATACAGGTAGGCTGACACTATGATACCCTACGAATTATGATACCCTACGCTTGCAGCCTTAGGTTTAGTTTTCAACCGTCACGTTCTGAAGCTGACAGGATCTCTCACCACAACTCTTCCTCTCAATAATCTGAAATAATAATCTCAAAATTAATCTGAAATAATAATCTCAAATAAATTAACCATGTTAATTAAGGTAAACATTACGCGTCTCACTAATCCTTTCGAGGCCAAATGCAGAAAACCACTTCACTATTATATGCCATTTTTATACCTACCTCTGTCAATTAAATGAAGCTAACTCGATTTGCTATACTATGGCACGTAAATTAACGTATTTGTTGGTAATTCTACCTCACACTGGAGGAAAACTTCTTCTAGAAGAGAATAGCCAATTTTACAAAAGGATCAAAACAAATAGAGGATGACTGAAGTAATTTGATTAGATTTAATCGTTGCATAGAGTTCAGCGCCAGCGGTAGTCAGTCTCAGATTTTATTGTGGATCACTCGAAATTTAGAACGATTTAGTGGCCCAGGCGGTCACGTAGGACGGAAGCCGGCCAGTATGTATACTGTGCTAATGTGCTATAAAAGGACTTTATTACTAACGCGCTCGAGGACTAACACTGCTAAAATATTCAATTATGGAGTTGTAACAAATATATGTAGTTGAAGAAAACTGCTCACCTTGTTCAAGTAAAAATAAGTGCACATCCTCAGGGGAGTGCTTTCTGAGGCGATACATACCTGCGAGATCGCAAGTAAAAAATAATACTCAGATAACAATTGCGGCGACACCTAAGTCTTGTGAAGCCCGCGACAGTTCAATAAAAAAACGTCACTGTTCCGGAATTTTAACGGTCACCATAGATAAAGGCTGAACACTTTAGCAATTAAGGTAAGAGTCGTTGAATATAAGCGTTAAAGCGGAACCGGCCAACAGAATTGAGCTTCCAAAGTTACTGGATTGATTATTGACACTTAATCAATCATATCTTCATAAAGAGAAATAACTTCAACTTGAGTTTAAATAATGGAAACTTACATTCACGTTTGGCGGGAGAGCCAAAGCGTTCAAAGAGAGGTGACAAACGTATGCACCCAAAAATAGAAAGTTTAAATTGCCAAGGGTTTGCACTACAAATAAACACCAAAGTTACTAAAGAAGGAAACTATGGGACTCAGCGACGTTAATAATTTGTAATTTAATAATTTGTAATGGAATGATTTGTACGAGAGCTGCGGCTCGGTCTTATATAGACGAGTCCAGCACTGCTTCTTGATTGACGCTCTTCAAGAAGTCAGTTTGGGAATTTTTCCCAACACATTAACACCCAAATTTTAGATAAGCGAAATTTCCATCTAAACTCTTTCATATGGTGTAAATATTTCATATAAATCAGTTTCTTCCCAATTTTAGATGATATAATGAGAGTATCAGCAGTTTAAAAAAATTTTGACACCGAAAAACCTTTTTCGTCCCGAATAAATTCGCCAATGCTTCTGATAGCATCTTGCTCACTTTATCCAGATCTTCCCTCATCGAGACACTGCCAACACCAACGGATGCCACGGAGCAGGTGGAACTAGACTCACTTTCGGCATCACTTGCCATCACTGACAGTACAAATAGCGTGGAAAGTTTAGGAATGAGCAACGCACAACCTCACTCAACGACAGACCGGCAATGAATGAATGTTGTTATGTAATAGTAAATAGGAGGGTAAATACAATAGTTAGTAGGAGGGTAAACACAATAGTAATTAGGAGGGTAAGTATAATAGTAAATAGGAGGGTATATACAATAGAAAATAGGAGGCGTAGGAGCAGGAGTGTGGCGTGAGGGTAGTGGTTAGTAAGCGGGGGGGGGATGGGGAAGCCGAGGGAAGGAGGGGGAGAAGCGCATTATATGAAGCGGGATAATTAATAACATAATTTGAAACTCGCCCATACGGAGACGACATTAATTAAATATAAATTGTGTAAATCAATACGAGTTTGACGTATTCAGGCAAGAGACTCAGCGGATGCCATTAACTCGATGTTTTCGGCCTCAGACTATGCGAAAATTGAAATATTTTCAAATTCTGGCGTTTCGAGGTCGGCGATTCAGTTTAATTAGTTTAGTTATGCCACGACATATGCCATGTGCTGTTCACTGCTAATGACTGGTAACATTAGGCAGCGATCGCCGCTCATGGCTGAGAACATTTTGCAGCTCTCTGCTCATGGCTGAGGACATTATGCAGCTCGCTACTCATGGCTGGGAACATTATGCAGCTCTCTGCTCATGGCTAAGAGCTTCATGCTACTCTAGGCTCAATGCGCTGGAGTAAAGCAGGTTATTTGTCACATTTACTCACCTACTCATTCCCTCCTTAGGGACTCCCAGGATGCTGTAGAGGGGGTCGTCGCTCCCTCCAATGATGCACTGAACGATGTAATGACCAGCAAACATTTCCTGCTCACTCTTGTGCTTGAATTCATAGCTTGAACTGCTGTTCAAACCTAAAGGTTTGTGCTCCTTCAGCACCACTGAGAGTACTACTGCAGGATCGAACTTGTCATCACCGTTCAGTTTAACTTGCCACCTCCGCTTAATGGTTCGCAACTCGGCCTCTGAGAAAGTCACGACGTTGTCGCGGAGTAACTCCAGTGCTTCAGCCCCGACCAGAGCGAACATGTCGTCCACCAGGACGTCCAAGTCCTCTTCAATCGAGCCCGCTAGTTTGGCACTGATGAGCTTCCTGTACAGTCGTAGCTTGTCAGGCGCTACGTCCCCGGGCGTCTTCCACGAGGATATCGCATCAGGGAGATGCTTATGCATCTCACAGAAATGAACCAAGTTGAGGGGTTCCAAGAATTGACTTTTGACATCTTCCCTGAGAGACTTGAAGCTCCTCGTCATCTCCCCAGTCAGGGTGCCGTCACTCAGGGCCTCTTCATATCGCTCCAAGAATGCAAGTTGGTCGGCAAGCTTTGTGAGCGGCAGGATCTCGTACTGAGTGAAGCTGATATCGTAGGACTTCAGCAGCGGTGCCAACTTCTCATTCACGGCATGAGGACGAGTCGTGATCAACACGCGACAGTTGCTGCCCCAAGTCATCTTGAAAATCTCAGTTACGACTTTTTTAGAAACGTCGTTGACTTCATCGAAGCCATCGATGATGAATAAGACATCGAGGCGCAGGAGAGCGATGAGGACATTTTCTTTCCCCAGTTCAATGCACAGGTCGCTGAAGTGCTGTAGAATGACGTCACTCAGTGTTGGTGTGGTGCGATCCCTGCACTCGAAGAATATGAGTTGGCTAAACGATCTCAAGTATTCAGTGGCTCCTAGCAGTGGGTCGAAAAATTGAAGCACGATGTTTTTGACGAGGGTTGTTTTACCGGCGCCGGCGACACCCGTAAGCACGATTATCTTCTCACGAGCCTCAAACATTTTAACATAAGGAAGAACTCCTTCCTTATCGCGTGATCCATCCTTCATCTCTAGCGCATGGAACACGTCCTGGCGCTTAACCTTTATAGGATTGTTAGTTAGCAAAACCTCACTGGATAGCCTTTCCTCCCAAAGAAATCTTACGGCTTCTTTGCCGCTCATCAACAGCCTCGAGCAATAGTAGTAAATACTCTTCTTGTTTAGAGCTACTAACTTATTGCTTTCATTCTCCAGCCCCCTTTTCTTAGCATCGATCTCTCCCTGGGGAAGAGAGTAGAATCGCCCGGCTTCATCAATGAGGTCAATTAGCGCTACCGTCAGATCACTGAAATTCGAGTCATTTTGAACGGCCTGCAGGTTGTGGAAGGCTTCGTTTCGCCTGTCTTTGACGTCCGTCAACTTTTTGAGCAGTTCAGTATGATCATTTCGGCCATCTTTATTAACTTCCGTGTATATATTTCTGAGCAGACAATGTATGGCAGTGACGTCTTGTTCGTCGGAATTTTTTGCTGTCTTGAAAGTTTCTGCATTAACGCGAAATGCTTCCTTCCATTTTTCTTCAGTATAAGGTTCTTGTCCTGCTTCTGTCCTCAGACGATCCATGTACTGCCTGTAGGTCTCATCGTCCCGCTTGTCCTGGCATTCCTTGCTGAGGACGAACCGCATGACCAGAGGGCTCAGGTGCAGGTTGCCCACCACGCTGCGGTAAATGGATACTACTGGGCACGGCAGTCCACCAGCTGGTGCAGGGGGCGTATAGCTGGCACCAGATCCTGCGCTGGCCATCTCGTAGTATCTGATCAGGGGAAAATCAATGTTTAAGACAAATAAATAGTCAGATATAAGCAAAGTCTCGAATTTCATCTGCAGTCTTGTAAATAAAAATTTGATAATTCTAAAGGTCAATTTCAACACTATGGTGCTGGTAAAAAATACTTGACAAGCTGAAATACATATTTCAATGTTTCATACACCTTTACCAATCGCGTAACACGTAACACTCTTTATCTATAAAACCTAGCACGACACGGTTAGTTCACTGCATGGAAGCGTCAAGTACGTTGCCTTGGTCGACCTTAGTTGCGACAACTCTAGCCCTCATGAATCTGTCTCCAAGCCAAGCAATCTGTAGTGGGATTTGAAAACCAATTTTCAAAATTATTTCAGAATATACAATCAACTCTCTCATTTATCCGATTGTAATTTAATAATATTGATATCATTAATGTTCTGCATTCACATTGACATTACAGCTCGATGCAGACAAAAACGTATTTTTCCACGACTGTATCAAAAGAAACAATTTGCCGTTTTCTACCTTCATTTTAAGCCTCTACCACATGAAATAAGAAGTCATGAAAAAATAAATTTTTATTCATCGCTTTCCTGTCATTTGCGATGCAGTAGCAGCATATCTATACCATTTGTCAAATTTCATTGCATCATTAAAAATACATAACATGTCTCTCAGGGGGAACATTCGTCACCAAAAGTCTATAATATACCGTATATACGTGTCACTCATAAGGAACATCAGGCACACAGCTAAAATATTACATGGTGATCAGGATTGTTATGATAAAATATTACCTGTTATGATCAGGATTGTTATGAAGTGAGGACAAATAAACAATAAGGTAACGAAAATAAATGTCGTGTAGTCACCGAATAGAAATTGTTCCCTGTAGAAGATGTTCTCCGTAGCGGAAAAGTGACAACCGTCTTCAAGTACTTGCAGTTAATAGCTTACGTATAATTTAAATTAAAAGTCATGTTCCCGGAGTGTGACATGCGGCGGTAGAGGGTTAAAAGACATACCATTAAACCGATCTGAACGCATGTTTCACAAGTTTTAATGCCTTTAATTTGAAGTTAACTATATTTAAAAAAATTGTGCACTTGCATTTTCAGGTCTGCTGCACCGTTGCCCAGTCATTAACTACCGCAAGTGAGCCCCAACGCTAGAACGGTGATCCCCAACGCATTGACATCCTAGGAACTCATAGCTCGTTTTGTCATAGCCGTAGAACTCATAGCTCGAACCCCCAGCTCGTTTTTCCCTCAGCTACCCTCAACCTCACGGAAATGAGAGACGCTACAAATCGATCTAATCTCCGCATTTATAAGATCCATCATTTCCGTCCAATGTAAAATTTGCTCCTTAAATGGCTGCTTCTTAATCTGCTCTCTAAATGGCTGGCCAATTGTCCTCTTGATTTTAAGCCCCTTTTCTATAACCGATATGTCAATGATACTTTTCACTTTTCAAGCATCCCTCTCATGTTGGCCTTTTCTTTGATTATATTAACCTCCAAAATCAGACAATAAAATTCACCAGGAAGCTTGAAATCAACAATAGTTTGTTTTTTGTCGATTGAGATGTTATAAAATCTAATGGCTGTTCCCAGATCTTTGTATTCTAAAAGTCAACGTTTACCGGTTTAAGCAAAAGCTTTTTTAGTTTTTGCTCATTTCGTTTCAAATTAAATGGGATTAAAACATTAATAAATCGTGGATTCCGTATTTGCTCAACTTTCAATGCTATGCACACTGAATTCAAATCTTGAGCCGCATCTTTTCATCAAATGGGTTTCCGTTGCAATTGGTTTAAACTCAAATTAAGAAATTCATGTCTAGGCAATATAATGAAGTTGTTCCCGATTGACAGTAGGAACCTGATTTATTGTTCTTTTACCTAGTTCGGTAATGCATCTGAAACTTTGGCTAAGAGTTGAAAGTTTTGTTCAATAAATATCTTCCGAATTTTAGTCTGCAAGTGGTGTTGGTGGATAACTTTGAAATCAGCTCGTTATTCAAGTATAAAGATACTCTCCCGCTATTTATGCGTTCGTCCCAGGTATATAGATACAGTTGTGTGCAGTGCGCAACAGCGTACGTCGGTATGACGTCTGGCAATTTTTCAACTAGGCTGGCGTAGCATACAGGCAAAAGTATTAGAACGGGAACATTACTTGCGCATCTTCCTCATTCAGCTGTGCGCGTCCATGCCGGGCGGTGCAATGTTCAGGTGTCCGATAGTGATTTTAGTATTATTGCTGTCACGACCGGTGTTTCTGACCTACGAATTTAAGAATCCCTGCACATTTATAAACAGAAACCTAGTTTAAATGCAGCCTTCAGCTCCTATCCCCTTGAAATTGTAAATAAATAGGCCTGTCACCTCATGTTCATTTGTTTTTTTCTCTTTTTCTTTTGTCAATTTAAGTTTTTATCTTCAATGTGAATTTTAGTTTTCTAATTGATTCCGCTTGTCTTATAGGTTTTGATATGACGATCGAGCTGGACTCCGAAACGTTTTCATACATAAGTAATAATGTCACTAGATTGCTTGAATCGCAGATTCACTAGAAATTTAAAAGCGAAGAAAACTACACAAAAATTCAGCATTTCTCTATTGAAAACGTTTCGGAGACCAGCTCCATCGTCAGTTCGATAAATCTAGAACACAAATGCAGTCAGAAAATTAACAAAGTTTGGAGTCAAAAGAAAAAAACAACAACAGAAGTTAAAACCTAAATTTACAGGCAAAGGGCAGAATAATAAAGAAATACCTATATATTCACAATTTCTAATGGATAAGAACTGTAGGCAGCATTTAAACTAGGCTTCTCTTTAAAAATATACAATGATTCCAAAATGCGCAGATCGGAAGCACCAGAACTATAAGCTAAAACCTGAAAGTCAGTGTCGGACACCGGAACGTTGCACTGTTCGGCGTGAGTGCGCACAGCCGAATGAGGAGGGCGCGATAGTAACTGCGCAGTCCTAGAATAGAATAGAATAGAATAGAATAGAATAGAATAGAATAGAATAGAATAGAATAGAATAGAAGTGTCGGCACTGAAGAAATAGGCCCATGGCCTGTTGCCGATTCTTGAATTTTTCGTGACTTGATTCACAAAGGATCCGGCCTTTGGAACCCGATCTTTCCATAACTGACGATTGATTGAGATAGCTGCTAGACTTATTGCCTGGGCCCACACTTTCAAAAAAAGTTAGGAGATCGTAAGTTTATCAGCCAATCATTGACGGCCTTTCAAGCAAAATCCACCAATCATAGACAAGAAAATAGAGCGTAAGTACTTACGTTCACTTAGCGAGTTGTGAAAGTATGGCCCCTGGTCCGTAATTTGCTAGGCATTTTAAGACTGAACATGTGCTCCTGCATAGCTTCGTCTAGGCTGTTCTTGAAGGCGTTCATACTCGGAGCGTCAACGATGCTATCAGGGAGGCTGTTCCACATGTCGGTGACTCGAAACGAGAAGAAATGTTTGTAGAAATGTAATAAGCGCCCGTAATTTACCAACCTGTTCTTATGATCCGACCTTCTTGAACGACAAACTTATTCTACGTTGTAACGTACATTTTGAATAAATTCACTCTGAACCTGTCCACTGCCCAGTGAGCACCTGGTATCATTTCCTTCCTAAGTCATGAGGTCGCAGTCGCCCCAGTACGCTTAAACTAGCATTCCATTAATGTTGTCGCATGGATGTGTTACAACGCAGTTTTTTTAGTTTATAGCCGTGGCCCTGGTGTTGGTACTTGTTTCAAATTCTAGTAATCCTTCTGGGACCTTGTATAAGCCATGAGTATACTTGTATGCTTCAATGAGTTCCCCACGCAGAAGTCGATAACTGAGGCTTGGAAGCTTCATAATCTTTAATCTTTCCTCATAGGACTTGCCTTTCAAGCCCGGAATTATCCTTGTTGCACGTCTTTGAACATTCTCTGTTAAATTTTTGTCCTTTTCAAGTTTCGGTGACCATACGACGTTTCCAAACTCTAGGTTCGGGCGCACGACAGCAACAAACAACTGCTTCATCGCTTCTGCATCTAGGAACTCGAAAGAGCGTCTGATCAGTCCAAGTCGTTTATTGGCTTTATTAACTTGACCTTCAATAAGCTTAGAAAATTTCAATTCATTGTCGATATTAACTCCTAAAATCTTTTTCCATTGTCGACTTCGACATCATCACTCTGTCGATGCAACCGCGTCTTCTCATACTGTAATCTTACTGTTCATTATTCTTGCCAAGATGGATTACTTTACATTTGTCAGCGTTAAAACGCAGCTGCTACTTATCAGCCCAGTCAACCAGCCTGTCAAGATCACCTTGTAATTGTACTTTTTGCGACGTATTCTTCACTGTATTATAAATTTTTGTGTCTTCAGCATACATCGAGCACACGCTAGACACAGCTTCTGGCAGATCGTTTATAAACGCAACGAATAAAACAGGCCCGAGAACGCTTCCTTGTGGCACGCCGCTGCGCATTGGAGCCCAGTCTGATACGAACCCATTAATACTGACACGTTGGCGTCTCCCTACTAGAAAATCTCTGATCCATTTGAGTACATTGCTGTCAATTCCCAAAGACTGCAATTTCCACAACAGCCGCTCATGTGGGACACTATCAAATGCCTTGGCAAAATCGAGGTACACTGCATCTACTGGCTCCCTTTCGTCCAGCAGGCGGGTCCATTCGTTCAGAGTAGACAAGAGGTTAGTGGTGCAGGATCTCCCGGCAATAAAGCCATGTTGACAGTCTGATAGGAGATTATTAGCAGTCAAATGATCTTTCAATCGATCCCTCACGACAGATTCCATTGTCTTGCAAACGACACTTGTCAAACTGACAGGGCGATAGTTGCCCGGGCAGCTTTTGTCACCTTTTTTGAATAATGGTGTCACTTGAGCTTCTTTCCAGTCAGCCGGCAAGATCCCTTCGTTCAAATTTTTTCGAAAAAATGACGTCAAAGGGCCGGCTAGGACAGTTGCTAACTCTTTGAGTAACCTAGGGTGAAAGCCGTCTGGTCCACATGACTTGTTTGGATTTACAGCGATAAGGCGCTTGAGAAATAAAACTATAACTCCTATATCCTATAGAAATATCCTATAACTCCTCCCTTTATGCTCAGCGACCCGAGTGTAAAGGTTGCGTGCCGTCATCCCAACGTACGCAGATGCACATCGTGCGCAACTAAATTTATAAACTATGGACGATCGCATGTGAGAAGGGAGGATATCTTTGTACCTAAAAAACGAACCTATTTTGAAATTATTCACCAGTAGGAAACTTTTAGTTCCGGTCTTAAACTGTCTTACAACTAACAGTATACAGTAGACAATTCTTATACATTTATTGACCGCTTGAAAGATTTTCCTGATGTTCAGGACTTATCAATGGCCTCTTTTGACGTGGAAAATTTATTTACAAATATACCGCTTTTTGAAACTATTGAGATCTGTCTAAATACTTTGTTTAAAGACATTCATGATACTATTATTGGTTTGAACCGAAATTTGTTTAAATCCCTGCTGGAATTATCAGTTCTAAATTCGATTTTGATATTTGCTGGTAAATTTTACAGACAGATTGACGGTTTGGGCATGGGTCTTCCCCTCGGCCCAACCTTTGCGAATATTTTTATGTGTTTTCACGAGGTTTCATGGCTGACCAATTGTCCTCCTGATTTTAAATCAATTTTTTATACCAGACATGTCGATGACACCTTTCTTATTTTCAAGCATCACTCTTTTGTAAAACTTTTCTTCGATTACCTAAACTTGCAACATAATTCTATTAAATTTACCATGGAACTTGAATCGAACAATAGTTTGTCCTTTCTAGACTGCAACATTACTAAATCTAATGGCCGTTTTCAAACATCTGTTTTCAGAAAATCAACTTTCACCAGCCTAAGCATCAGCTTTTTCAGTTTTTGTTCTTTTAGATTCAAGTTAAACGGGCTTCAAACACTATTACACCGCGGCTTTCGTATATGCTCGACTTTCCATGCCATGCATTCTAAAATTTAATTTTTGCGCAATGTCTTCTCGCTTAATGGATTTCTTTCTGGCATGGTGTTTATCAAGATTAAGAAATTCATGTCTAAGCGATACAGCGAAGTTGTTCCAGAGCCTGATTGTTGAAAAGTGGTTTACTGTTCTTTTCCATACTTCGGCCATGCGTCCGAAGTTATGTCAATAGAAATTAAAATATTTGTTTATGAAATACTTTCCGGACATCAATCTTCGTATCTTACTGGTGAATAATTTCAAAATAGGTTCGTTTTTTATGTACAAAGATATCCTCCCTTCTCACATGCGATCGTCCCTAGTTTATAAATTTAGTTGTGCACGATGTGCATCTGCGTACGTTGGGATGACGGCACGCAACCTTCTCACTAGGGTCGCTGAGCATAAAGGGAGGAGTTATAGGACTGGGCAGTTACTATCGCGCCCTCCTCATTTGGCTGTGCGCACTCACGCCGAACAGTGCAACATTCCGGTGTCCGACACTGACTTTGAGGTTTTAGCTTATAGTTCTAGTGCTTCCGATCTGCGCATTTTGGAATCATTGTATATTTCTAAAGTGAAGCCTAGTTTAAATGCTGCCTACAGTTCTTATCCATTAGAAATTGTGAATAGATAGGTATTTCTTTATTATTCTGCCCTTTGCCTGTAAATTTAGGTTTTAACTTCTGCTGTTGTCTTTTGTTCATTTGGCTCCAAACTTTATTAATTTTCTGACTGTATTTGTGTTCTAGATTTATCGAACTGACGATGGAGCTGGTCTCCGAAACGTTTTCAATAGAGAAATGCTGAATTTTTGTGGAGTTTTCTTCGCTTTTAAATTTCTAGTTTTCATACTTAAGAAATTGTGAATTTTTTTGGCTGTTTGCTTTGATTTTAAATTTTTTAGCCACATAATTTAGTTGTCATAGCTAAGATTTTATTGTCAAGTGGACCTTCCAAAATCTTTAAAGGTATTAGAAAATAAATGTATTACTTAACGCAATCAAACTTTAAATTTATTCCACGAAAATTCATATAACAAAGTAGAAATTAACATATGTTGATTTCTGATAAACTGAAGAGAAGTGTGAATGTGTTAGTAAATAGAAGAGTTCTACCTACTGGAGTGCAGGACAAAATTATGCACACCGTTTCTAAACTGAAAAGAAATTTTACATTTCATAAATTTCACAACGGATAAAATATATAAAAACTAGAACTACGTAAATTGAACTTAAATTTTATATCTCTAGGCTGGAGAAGCCATACCCGTTCTGCGATTCTTCGTAATTCCACCAGTGAAATGAAATTTTGGATTGCGGTAATTTGGACAAGAGGCAACACTGGAGGTATTCTGGATAAGCGCTCCAAGCTCGTGTATACACTCAAAGAGTATATACACGATATATGCCTCAAACACGCAGACAAACTTTATCTAAAAAATGCAAATAATTTATATGAAAAATAAGGATAACTTGTCAAGCGATTATTTTAAGTGAAGAAAATTCTGCCGGGAAGCAGTATCCGCGCCAGTTTTCGTTGATAGGCAAAGCACAACCAATATATAAAGCGATGCAGATGTGCAGAGTCACGATTGATCGACTTAAGGATGTTCGCCTGATCAGATCTGACGTGTTCTGTCACCACCCGTTCTAATCGTGATAATATCTCCCTTACAGTGGGTAAGTAACGAAATACTTCAGTAATGCTTCTGAGCCGTGAGTGAGGTCAACTAACACCACTCATTAAAATAATTTTGTTGCAACAATCATGAGTTTGATATAAAATATGAACCTCCTTCAATTCCAACTCCTTCTCCTCCCTTGCGCTCCATGATGATGATGATCTCCATGACGTCACTCGACTGAGTGCCGCCCAGGCCCACCCCCCTCCGGAGCGCCGAGCCGGTCTTGCCACACTATGATTAGTTGGGACACTTCCATTGGTTGTTGATTCCATAGATCTTCAGGCTGCAGGCTGGTTGGAATTTCAGCACACCCACACAGATGTTGTGTGTTGTGGGTGTAGTTTCGACACAGAGGGCATGATGGTGTTGGGTAATTAGCCTCATCGATCTTATTGAGGTACTCCCTAAGCATTGGGCATTTCCCCGCCCTTAACTGCGCCAATGTACGCCTCATGCCTCGGTCCAAAGTCCTCTCTGTTACGTTTACTTTAGGTGCAGGTGCATTTAGAATCTTGTTGGGTGTTCTCGATTCTAGATATCTCTCGACTGCGGTGGTATGCAACGTCTTCATGCTTCTATTCACCTCCACGCTGCTATCACTGTTGTTGTTGTCGTTGCAGTCGTACACTTTTATGCTATACTCACTGTTGTATATGGTCTTTTTCATGAGTCTGATTGACTCTTGATTCATCAGACTTCTCAGTGGGTGTTCTTCCAGTTTACTATTCTCCCTTAGTTGCGAGGCCGTCAGCTGCACGTGGTTCTTCAGAGGCAGGACAGATGTTTCGTCGTGAAGATGTTGTGCGTTAGTGTCGCGTGTGTGTCCTGTGGCTATTGTCAAGGCAAAGTTCTGAAGAGTTTGTATTTTATGCCAGCCACTTTCCGATGTTATGGAACCCCATATACTACTTCCATACTCCAGAACTGGACGTATCAACGCCTTGTAGGTTTGCACAATAGTCTCCGTGTCCTTTCTCCAGTCAGCTCCAGATAGGGCTCTTAATATGCTGAGGTTTTTCTTTGCTTTGCTCGCAGTGCTTCTTACATGTTCAGAGTAGGTCATCTTTGGATCAAAATTCACTCCCAAGATACTCGAATGTTTCTCCATTCCCAACGTTGTTCCTCTTACATTGAGCTCCAGGTTGACGCTGTACTGCTTGGGATCCGGTGTTAAATAGTGCGACTTGAGTATTCTCTGTGTTAAGCAACAGGTAGTTGTTCTCGCGCTCCATCCCAATTGACCTAAAATCACCAGACCCTCAATCGCCGATAAAATAGTCGTAAACGAACTACCAAAACCTGCGTAGCGCGACCTGGTGCACGGCGGTAAGAAATCTACAAAGTAAGTATTGGCACTCTATGGACGTCCACTCAAAAAAGTTACATTTGGAGCCGAGTTACAGTCGACTCTGTCGCGTTACAGTCTGCAGTATCGACTCTATTTGACAACAACGCAGTAGTTCTGGCTGTAAACGACCGAAATAGCGGCGAGCTGTTTAAATTGGGACGGCGATGACACACGGGCAACGAACGCCTGGAGGACATCTCATCGGCAGGCAATGGAGCCGCCAGTGGACAGTAGTCGCTCTCCAAATCAACGTGCGGCGAATCTGCATTAGTCATATTGAGACATTCGACGCATAAATTATCCACGCGTTGGGTGGCGGAGGAAAGAGAAAAATGAAAAAACCTCGACGACGCTCTTTGATAACGAGATGAAATTTTCAAAAACAGGATTAGCAGTTCGAAATGAAAGTGCTGCTCGGCCATAGCACTTTACTTCAAACTTTAAATCGTTGGTTGTAAGTTCCTGCTCAGACCGAGCAGCTGAGGGAGTCACAGATAACGGCTATCAGGGCAGCTGATAACGATACGGCCAATGTGCGTATGTCACCGCAACCTCCTACCTCGATAATCCACACGCTCGTGCACAATATTGATAAATATAATAACCGCGGCCGCGAACGTCTATTTTCCGGCTGATTTAGCCCATGCAAATTTTCCTCAGACATGAATCAGCGACATCTCATTCCTCAGCAGATGAGGCATGCATGTTGTATCCACGATACGAGACTGAAACTTACGTGAGGCA
Source organism: Hyalella azteca (assembly GCF_000764305.2). Classification (NCBI taxonomy): domain Eukaryota; kingdom Metazoa; phylum Arthropoda; class Malacostraca; order Amphipoda; family Hyalellidae; genus Hyalella; species Hyalella azteca. The sequence continues at coordinate 222 of NW_025939909.1, read as the reverse complement.
TGCGTGTTGAATCCACGATACGAGACTGAAACTTACGTGAGGCATGCGTGTTGTATCTACGATACGAGACTGGAACTTACATGAGGCATGCATGTTGTATCCACGATACGAGACAAACTTACATGAGGCATGCGTGCTGCATCCACGATACGAGACTGGAACTAGCGTGAGGCATGCATGTTGTATCCACGATACGAGACAAACTTACGTGAGGCATGCGTG
>NW_025939908.1:0-40977 GCF_000764305.2 Hyalella azteca | reverse complement strand
GCTAACATTCTAGATTAGAAAATTCAACCTCAGCAATTCACAATTATCATCACATTTGGTTATGGCATCCATTTCCAAAAAATGCAGAGTTATGCTGCACCAACACTCCGATGCTGCAGTCAGTAGTGACAGAAGCCATTAGCCGAGCCTTCCTCAAGCAACTCCTGGTGGCAGCAAAGTGAAGCCTGAAGGTGAGCCAGATTCCATGTGCCTCACTAATCAATTTGTGCTATCCAGAAGTGGAACTGTGGTTGTGTAAATTTTTTAAATTTAATTCTGATCAGTAACGTTAATTATTTCTCAGGAGTTTCATTATCATATATGATAACATTGCATGGGGATATGCCACCTCATGAGTCTCACTCTTCTGGTTGATATCAACTTTTTGTCTGAAGCTCACATGACTCATCAATTTGGTGTGTATTATATTTACTATGAGATATCTTGCTCTTAAGCAATTGGCACCAGTACACCAATATATATTTCCAGCCTTTGAAATAGGTTGACCCTCCACCAGTCCCTAAAGTTCCTGCTATCTCCATCAAGGAGGAGCCTGAGGATGAGACTGAAGAAGTATCCAACAAAGAGGAACCGTTTTTATATGGAAATGAGGTAGGTGAAGTTGATATGTAAATAAAGGTTTTGCAAAGCAGTTCAATTCTGCATAAATTTTATTGAAATAAATTATCACAAGGCTATTTCCATTATTAAATCTTCAAGTAACACGAGGAAAAAATCTTTACCCAGTAGTAGTCTGAAATGTAGAGCAATAACAAGTAGGTATGTATGAGGCATCCTCATCTTGATTCAATAATTAGTTACAAGTTATTGCAAATTTTATCTCTAATGTCTCATGTTAGGGTTGCTATCCTGGGTTGTAAGTCATAAACTTTTCCCATACCTGATTGTATCAAGTAAAAATGATATGCAATAGCCCCTATTTGCGGGATTCATGCCAAACTTATCATATTTTCTTGTTCAATGCTTCTTCCTTGCTTGTCAAAGAATGAATGAGAATAGAGTAGAGAATTGCAAAGAATGGAACTGGAGAATATTCAAGTCAATTGATATAAGTTTTTAACTCTGATGCAACATTATAACTGGGCACACTAGCAGGTGGAACAAATTTGTTATTCACTTAGTGAAAATTTATTCTTATATTAGTTGTCACAGAAAAAAAGAATTAATTAATTAGGGATTTGTTTTATTCAAGTATTTATTTTCATTCTATTAAAAGATAAGCCTAAATGTTGAAAATTTTTTTACATATAAAAATTAATTAGACAAAACTCATAATTGGGATTGCATCAATAAACTTTTAGATAAGACTTAGGATAGTGGAATCAAGGATGGAACAATATAAAATTGCATTCACAGAGCAACTGAAAAAAACAAATGAATATAAATACACATGCAATAAGAGACTGTCTATTAAATTATTAGCCATGGGAGGGGATGTAGTAAAGTTAATTTAACTTGAAGCATGTAGCAGTATGAGTGGGATAGGGAACTAATAAATATATTATTGGGTAAAACAGTTATGGGCAAATGCATGTGCAGATCTTTTATGTGCAAAAATAATTTGAGAAAGGAAAGTAATTATCAAAAGTACACACACCACACTAAAAATTAATTAAGCTGACAGAAATGAAAAGAACCATTGTAACATTTATTGATTAATGACAATAGAATGAACATGAACTAAAATCCATAACACACAATCAATGAACAGCTGAGGATGTCGGTCAATACCGGACATCTCCGGGGGCGGCGAAGGACTGACGTCCTCGTCAGTCAATGCAGGAAGAAAATTACGTTAATTCTTACGTCGAGTTATGAATATTGAATTCGTACATCATTAATTCAAGAGTAACTATATTCGTTGAGTAACTGAGTAAATACAACAAAAACAGGAACTGTTAAAAGAGAGGTACCAACGGGCACAACACAAAACTCGATAAGCAAAACTCATAAAATTATAGGGTATCCTAAGGTTTATCCTACGGGAAATATATAAGTTTTCTTGGTCTTCTTAGGTCTTCTTTCTTGCATTTCTTCTCAGCAATCTTCTTTCTTGCATTTCTTCTCAGCAATCGGTCTTCATGATGCTCGCCAACAGAAAAAAGGCATTAGAATTTTCTTCCGATTAGGTTGCAACATACACAATTTAAATCATTAACAAAACCCAACTGTTAAGTGGATCTTGTGAGGTTTTCGAACTGCTCAATTATTTACGTTAATTTGGCTCTTACAATGGCCATCGTTAAAATTATTGAAAGTTGACAAAACTTGAACATCAGGGAAAGAGGTTTACAAACTTGAACTTAATTCTAGTTTACAACTCAACAAAGCGGACTAGGTCCTTAAAGTGCTGATAAAATATGCAGATAATCAATGCAGATAATTAATGAATCCTTAATACTAGTAATAATGATATATAACAACTAATAATTTGATGTGCTGGAAAAGAACATTAACACATCCTCAGTAATACTCCAAATTAATATTAGTTGTCTTTATCAGTCGGAATCCTCCGAGTCTGATTCGTGAGCCCCAAAATCTCCACCATTGATGGTGAGACAAGGTTTCGCCGTCGCCAATGGTCGGGTTAACTCTACCTCCGTGGTGGGACTCGCTAGCTCTGCCTCCGTGGTACGACTTACGTTCCTTCCCCCCTTGGGGTGCGAGGTCACCCGAGTGTTAGGCTCGCGGACAACCCCTTCCGCTGGAGATCGAGGAACGGAGGCTTGTCTCACGACTTCAGTTTGATTTACTACCGTTACCGTCGTTGCAGCGGGCAGAGTCGAGGGTCGAGGCGACGCCTCCATCGCGTTGCTGAGCATCATTCGCTCGACAGTCGGTAGCACGGGCGCGATACCTCTGACTCGCGGACGTCGTTTTCAGTGGCAGTACAGGACAATGGAAGCAATGATACCCAAGAGTAAAATGACTGTTATGGAACCGTGTATGGCATGAAAGTGAGGAAACCATACCAGCGTGTGCTGTTTGTGAGCCTCCAGTGCGACATTCAGCTGTCGTACGTCTTCCATATTTGATTCCAGCTCGCTTACCAGATGTCGGGTGAGCTGGGTCTGTGAGACTTTGACCGATGGCATGGACGATAAGGGAAAAATCTTCACCCGGTTTGAGTCTGCGCGCATGGACGTCACGACCTTCGTCCGGTACGTACCTTTTGAACCAAGCAAAAAGCAAGGTGCGTAGATTGACACGATACCTGAGACAATTTGTGTCGAGCGCACGCTCGGGCTGGAGGAGTTACATCTTATCTTTACCAATGTCGGTTGCAGGAATGCAACATGCCACTCATTAGTTGTAAAGACGCCATACTCTTGTAAAGACGACTCCACAGGTTCGTATTCACATTTCGCACTATGTTGGTGCGTTTGGAGCAAGGTCAAGATGCACGATGGTTCAAAGACGGTTTGTGTAGCAGCGATGCTCGGCTCACACAAGTATAATACGCTTGTGCGGTGACACTTCGATACGTCCTCGAGTTCCAGGAAGGACGCAGTATTAAATGCTACAAACCTGGGCACTCGGCTTAACCATTTGAAGCTCGTTACATTACCAACTGATGTTTTGACTGGCAATCTCTGGAGGGACACCAAATCAAAAATCTTATCGTTCTGCACGAAGGGCACGCGTACGAGGTACGTGTACGGGGTCTTAGTTTTCGTTACAGACAGGAGTTGTAAGGCTACGTCTTCGTGATCATCAATCTGTGCATTTGATAGCGGGAAAACTCCGATATTATCCTTAATTCCCGATGCAATAAATTCTTTGAGTGACTCTCGGTCTATCAGGTTCACCAATATGTTCAAATCTAACAGTCTTGTCTCAAGTTTAAGATTCTCACTAACTGAGATTAAATGGGTACCGGTTACAATCAAGTCTTCTAGCACGTCAGATAGGATGCTAAATTTCTCTAGCGTAGTTATATCATTCTGTTGTTTAGCTAGATCCATAGACAAGTTAGCAATAGCATCTAGTGACCGGCTAACAATTTTACTTAGTTTTAATTCGTTAGCGTACAAGGTCTTGGCTTCCATTAGTAGTGAATTTGTCACTTCCCTAAGTTCCTGTACATCTCTGTCAACGGCAAGGCCAAAGAGACCGTGGAGAATTTCTCCGCCTATATCAAAGAGGCCCCGACGGGTACGGCTTACAGAAGATGAGACATTTAACAATCGGTACCAGTGATTTACTAAGTCGACGGAAGCTTCGCTGACATTAGCTAAGGTCAAGTACGAGTAACGGTTAAATACAGACACCAGATCGGTAACTTCGAGTTGTGCTAAGAGTTCTCCTAAGATGAATCCTAACTTAGCTAGCTCACCAGTTACAAAGCCTTTTTCGGCGTCGTCCAGTGCAGGGAATAGCCCTTTGGTATGACGTACCGTACTTTCCGTGAGTTCAAGAATCGACAACAAGTTATCGAGGAGGAGACGATGAGAGCTGAGTTCGATTTTCACAAATGTAGATCCACTCACCAGTTTAAGTGGAGGGAGTTCCGTGACCACTAAGCCGACTGTCAGGAGCGGATTAGGAGTCGCTTCCCCACTACCACTCGGGTTCAGACCCATGAGCGCCAGTGTAGCGAACCAGAGCACCCGGCTCAGCTTCCTGAAAAGCTTTACATTAGTCGCTACTCGCAACTGGCATGATATAGGTCTACACAGTTAAAAAAAATTATTCACAATGGCTAAATGACACTATTAATAGGGGTCACCATAGTTTCACGTGTGCAAAAAAAAATATTATACTTATTGTTTAATGATAATGGATCGTGTTAATGATCCGCATACGGGAGAGTGATCTGTACAACATCAAGTTGCATGAACAAAACTTACATTTTTTTTATGACAATAAGAACAGAGTTCTGTCAAGATGATTTCATAATTCAACAGCAGATAACAAGACTGCACACGGCGGTAGGCTGCTCTCGTATGAGCAAGAACATGTACGTGCGGGCTTTTTAAGGTTGCCTAAGCATATGTTTGCATACCCCAAAATGAGAACACTCTATTTCAGGGACTATCACGTGAACAGTTTCATTGTTAACAAACTTCTAATCCTAGTATTCAATCCCATCATGGTGATCGAGGGCAAGGTTTGTTATTTTTTTTATTCATCTCTTCTGTTCTCCTCAGGCAACTGCCGATATTTGCTGACATTCGCCTAGACATTTGCTGACATCCGTCTAGACAATGAAGCCTGATCTTAAAACATGATTTCTCGCAAACGAGGCAAGATTTCTAGCACTCTCGAGCTACTGTTGCATCGGCAGAAAAAAAATTCACTAGAATTTTACAACATGGCACGAATTCCGTTACAATGTATGCTCAACTTGAACATCGCATCACCACACCGTTACAGTTTTAATGTGTCGCTCTAATGGTGACAAGCCAAAATGTTATCTACGTGACATCGACGGATTTTATTTGTTATTGCGTGTTTGACGTTATACACACTGTCGCTAAGTATCTCGGTTACGATGTACGGGCCTTCGAAGTTGTGTGCAAACTTCTTACATTCGTTTTCACGAGGCACGTGTCTAACATAACAGCGTTGTCCGACTGAAAGCGTTCGTTTTTTTTTTTGTTTGTTTTTTTCTTGTCGTTTTTTTCTCTGTTCTCTTTTTGAGCAGTTTTTTGATATTTTCGCGTTTTGTCGCGTTTTTGTGTTTTTCTACGCTATAGATCTTGTTATTTTTATAGATTGGAGATTTCTGCTCTGGTAATTCAATGGACGCTGGATGGTTCTTATCGGCTGAGAAAAGAGCCCAGTGGCTGGAATCTCCGATTGAGACATTAAACGCTGTATTAATAGCTGACATACATTCGGGAAGGAAAAAATCCCATTCGTCCGAGTTCTCTGCGTGAACGAAATGTTTAAGTACACGAATAACATGAGAATTATGTCTCTCAACTAAACCGTTCGAACTTGGTTTTTGAGGTGCAATCTCTACTTTCTTAATGCGGAAATTATCATACAAGCTCTGCATCAATTCGCTTGTGAACTCCTTAGCGTTATCAGATATCAGCTTACGTGGGCAACCGAAAGGTGCGAATAAGTGTGTTCTGAGCGCTATTGCAATGTTTTCTGAGCGTTTGTCGCGTATTGCCACGATTACTGAAAAGCGTGTCAGGTAATCAGTTATCACAAGTATATACTTGTTTCCTGCACTTGTTTCAGGTAGGGGACCCACCAAATCCATGGATGCAATATCCCAAGCTTTGTCAGGCAATTGGAATTTACCAATTGTGGTCTTGCGTGAAATTCGTCCAGTTGCTTTGATACAACTTTCGCATGAGTGCACGACGTTCAGTACTTCTTGATTTTCGTTCGGATGGTAGAAATCGAGGCGAAATCGTTTTAATGAACGTTCATGGCTATAATGACCCATGTTTACAGGTTCATGACAAGCTCGTACCGTGTCGGTCAAGAATTTGTCTGGCACGCAAACGTTAATTCGTGCATCTGCACGGCCTGCACGCTCGACGCTACGTTTGTAATAAAGTACGCCGTTTTGCATGAAAAAATGCGTTAGCTTAGTTGATTTAATTCTCGGGGCTGCAGTGTTATCAGATGACTCTGTGTTATTCGTGAGCCATGCTCTTATTTTGCGCCATGTCTCACAGTCTTGCTGCGCCTCAGCGAGCTGCACGTCATCACTCCATGGTAAGGTAGCGTACATGACTGGCTCGTGCTGCCTGGGGTCAACGGGCTCATGTGCGCGTGTCGCGTACACACGCTGTTCGAAGCTCTGCTCGATGTCATCCATCACGTGATCATTCGCTGCTGTATCTGATGGAATGCGGCTTAGTGCATCGGCTAAGACATTCAGTTTACCAGGTATGTATTTCACAGTGGCCTCAAATTCTTGCAGCATCAAATTCCATCGAATTAGCGTATTGTCTTCTGGCATTGTGTTAGAGAAAAGAGATACCAGAGGTTTGTGATCAGTTAAGATTGTCACTTTATAACCAAGGGCAATGTAACGGAACTTTTTTAATACAAAGATAACGGCTAGAGCTTCCTTTTTTTGTCGTGGAATAACGTTTCTCTGTGGCTGTAAGGGTCTTGGACGCGAAACAGACAGGTAGATATATGCCTTCATGTTTCTGCACCAGAGCTGCCCCAACTGCGTGGTTAGACGCGTCTGTCACAATCACGAAAGGTTTCTCATAGTCCGGGTGCTGCAAGACAGGGTCTGCAAGTAACTTTTCTTTAAGCAATATGAAGGCGTTTTGCGTCTCCTCTGTCCACTCGAATTTTACATCCTGTTTTAGTAAATCAGTCAGAGGAGCTGCGATTTTTGCGAACTCACGTATGAACCTTCTGTAATAATTGACCACACCCAAAAAGCGTTTGACCTCGGTAGCATCTTTTGGAACTGGGTAGTTTCTTATTGATTCTGTCTTGTCGTCATCGATTTTAACGCCATGCGCGGAGACAACGTGGCCCAAGAATTTGATCTCTTGTTTGAAAAATTCGCACTTTTCTAACTTGACTTTCAAGCCTGCGTCGCGAATTTTGTGCATAGCTGCTTCGATGTCGCTTAGATGCTTCTCTTTTGATTTAGAGAAAATAATGACGTCGTCGAGGTAGACGAGGGCTGAAACTCCGAGCAAAGTATTCAACGTCGCGTTCATTAGGCTTTGGAACACGCACGGGCTATCGACTAATCCAAATGGAAGTCTTTTAAATTTGAAATGGCCCTTCGGCGTTGTGAACGCGGTTTTGTCGGAACTCTCATCTGTTAGTGGGCATTGCCAAAAAGCCTGGGCCAGATCTACTATTGAGAAGTACTTATTTCCACGCAAGGTATTGATGAGGCTAGTTATTTCGGGCAAGGGATACCTAGCTGGCTGCGTAATCGCGTTTAGCTTTCTGAAGTCAGCGACAAAGCGAAAACTGCCATCTTTCTTTTTAACCATAATGACAGGAGAATTCCAAGGCGACGATGTAGGTTCGATAATTCCGTCTCGAAGCATTTCATCAACTGCTTCGTTTAATTTGCTTTCGTGAGAATGCGCTATCTTATATTGCTTGATGTACACGATGTCATTTTTGTGCTGCTCTTGTAATTTAATATCGTGGGTGAGCAAATGAGTATTACCGACTGGTTCACCTTTTAATGCTACTGCAGCACGATTTCTATTTAGGATTGACATCAGCTGAAGCAATGTGTCGCCAGTTTCCGGCGTGTTAATATCGCTTGCTTTAAGCGGCCTGGGCGGCTCGTTGGGGTCTTGATTTAAGTGTTCCCCATTTTTGAGACGTTCTTCCGTACTTGTCAGGGTTCGAATCTGAACAGTTTCAATATCGATTCTCTCGAGGCTCGACAAAATTTGATTTTCATTCAACACAACTGTGTAAGCACAGGGATTTAACAACAAGACTGGGCATTTGCCATCTTTGATATTTACCAAACTTGACGCTACGAGAACACTATTAACGGCGTTTTTCTCTATTAGATAATTACCGTCAGGAATTTTGCGGCAATGGATTGTCATAGCATAATTACTACAAGCTGGTACTTCTGTCCTGTCGTTCACGTGTAAATACAGTGAGCGCGCATCAGGTGCAATCTGGTCTAAGCTGCGAGCGCCTGTTATCTTGCTTTTGCAAAGCTCGCCTGCCTGCTCGAGTTCAGCACCCTGCTGCTTGCTTTCCTGCATGAGGTTGTCACGTGTGCACTCGTGTATGCTCGCGAGCGTGTGCGCGGGCAACGCACTGGAAGATTCTGTGCGTACGTCTGTTTGTGCTTGCATTTGATCGCTGTTGCCTTTGCATGCATTGTCTGCAATAGCTTGACCGTCAGCAGTGAAAGTTAACTCATTAGTTCTGAAATTAATAACAGCTTTGGATTTAACAAGTAAATCTGTTCCAACGAGTATTTGACAGGGAAAGCTGGTTTTGTCTTCGACCACTAGCGCTTTGATATTAATCATTTTATTATTCGGCAATTTAATTGAGAGGTTTGTCTCCCCTTTTATTGCTAGTTCGTCACCGGTAGCGGATACAGCTACAATATTTGTAGGCGTAATTTCTGCACGTTGTTTTACTGCGTTAAGCTTCACTAATGTGCTTGTACTGCCAGTATCTACGAAACCATCTACTAGATCATCGTTCACGACGAGTTTAATTACAGGGACACGGATATTCTCGTTGTCTCCTTTTTCATCGAAAATCTTTACTGTTGAAGATCTACTTTTAACTAAACACAGCGAGCATTTTTCCCATTTTGGGGCAACATCATTTGAACTATCATTTTCGTTCGTTAATTCAGCGTGGAGATCAGCATCGTCGGAGTTGGCACTTAGTATTTCTAGGCTAACTCGTTTATCTAACCGTATACAGGATTTTTTGGACTGCCTTTTAGGTCAGTGAGTGGCATTGTACTTAGAGAACTCGTCAGGTCTTTCTCCGATTCCAATTCAGTCAAGTCGGTAGGAAAAATGTTTTTCGAAGGCATTCCGGAATTCTCTCCGATACACACTTTTCGATCCGAGAAAACCAAATTATTCTCAGAGTGCTTTTGCATAGGAACATTGCACTTACATGGCTTATTTGCTAGCTTACATTTAGAGCACATGTGCGTTAGTTTTGCATCAGTACAATCAAAAGAAAATTTTACATCATCACTGTTGGATTTGCGAGAGGAACAATTTGTTACCTCTCTCGCCTGGCGTCAATCATTGTGAGAATCATCAGTGTGGTTCTCTTCTACATTAAAACCTGTGGGATAAGTGTTAGTACGACAAACATTTACATTAGGATTAAGACGACGGTACTCAACTTGTTGATTGTTGTTTGAGTGGCTGCCTCTCGTGCTGTATCCACCTCTTGGGGGTGTTTGATTGTTCATTGGTTGGCCGAAATATCCTCCTCTTGACGGTGTCGGATTGTTCGTTGGCTGGCCAGGGTATCCACCTCTGCCACGGTATCCTCGGCCACCACGTCGCGACCGGCGGCCGCGGCCTCGTCGGTTACCTCGCGGGGCCGCTGTTGCTGCGTTTATTGCAGTCGTCGTCTCGGCGGTCATTGAACTCGTTGCTGCTGCTGTTGGTTGTTTCTCGGTGTACAATTTATGTACGCTCTTCGCTGGGGTTTTTCGGTAGATATCTTTTTCTGTGGCTACCACATGATGCGTTAGTGCAGAATATGCGTTTGCTACGCGGTCATTGGCCGTCCGTTTTAGGAGGGTGTCGGTGACGACGCGCTTCTTGAAGACTAAGCTGGCACCCATGTCGAAAACAACTTCTGTGATGACGTCGACTAGAGGACGTTGTTCTACGGCTGGATTGTAACTGCTGCGGTTTACGAAAGTTTTCGCTACTTTGATGACTGCGTCGCGCAGTGCGTAAACGTTTTGTGTAGCGTTTATTTTTTCGGGTTTCGCGGCGTGTGCAACATCGAAGAACTCCCTGGCGGCATCTACGAAAGAAACGCATGTGACTCCTGAGTACGTGAGTAGGAGGTCCTTTTTCACGTCTTCATAAGTAAAGCCTAAGTGATCATCGTTAAGGTATTTATTTACGACCGTTCGTGCATCACCCCATTTTTTATGGGTGCGTTGTGCTAATTGCTGGATACGACTACGATCGTCAGTCAACCCCGTGGATTCAAAATGAATAGTCATATGATCCAACCATGTTTTCACGTCCGTTTCAGCCGTACCGACTGATGCCGGTGGCTCGCCTTGCAATACATGACCACGAAAGTTTGGAATCTCATTCGGGCTCGGAACGTATGTCATAGCAGGTCGGCTATTTACCATATCCGTCGTTGATGATCCCGATGTTGGCCCGACAGCGGCGTGCGTTGTAGCGGGCGTAGATGTTGCGCTTGGTTGCGTACCGGGTTCCATCTCCACTTTTGGTTCCCTGTCTGGGTACCTAATGGGCACTTTTCTGGTACGCACTGGACGCACTCCAATATTTAGGCTGTCTTCTAGATCTGAGTCACTGCTATTTTGCATTTAGTATCACTGTCAATCAATCACTTCACTTCTCATCTGTTCGTTAGCGCCACTGTCACAGCTCGTGTTTTGACTTTAAGCTATGCTATCAGATTATTGGTTCATCCATGGTGAATTTTATTGACTGATGTTGGAGGTTTAGATAATCAAAGAAAAGGGCCACATGAGAGGGATGCTTGAAAAGTAAAAAAGTCTCATCGACATGTCGGTTATAAAAAAACAGGTTTAAAATCAAGAGGACAATTGGCCAGCCATTTAGTCTCGTGAAAACACATAAAAATATTAGCAAATGTAGGACCTAGTGGTAGACCCATACCCAGGCCGTTAATTTGTCTGTCAAATTTGCCGGCAAATACAAAACACGAGTTTAAAACAGATAATTCAAGAAGTGATTTAAAAATTTTGCGGTTCAAACCTATGACAATGTTATTAATCTCTTTGAACAGTGAATTTAGGCAAATATCAATAGTTTCATGGAGAGGTATATTTGTATATAAACAGCTCGTGTTTTGACTTTAAGCTATGCTATCAGATTATTGGTTCGGGGTTCTTAGAAGTGGCCTAGTCTTGACAGCCAAGGGGACTGAAAGACAGAGTTGACTTTAAGTGAACTATATTATATTACGGAACGCGTGACAAAGCGGGGTGACTATATTAGCAAGGCTTTAGCTTCAGCCAGCTAACGTGTTGCTAGAGTGGCTGGCGAGTGACTGACTATCGGTGCTGAAGGCACAGTAGAGAACCGCAAGTGTGATGTCACTGAAGGTGGCACACACAATCAATGAACAGCTGAGGATGTCGGTCAATACCGGACATTTATATAAAATTTTTAATAGGTAGGTATTTTTTTTCCAGCTCATTCCGGCCTGGGTGATTTTTAGAAGCTTTCACTATATACCTTCTATAGCCGCAGTTTGACGCATCTCGTATAGCATTTGTTTACCATGGGTAGTTTTCAGTATCACTCTTTCTCCACGTGTCACTTTGCTCCCGACACCGACCAGTACGGTATGGTGTGGAGATGCTAAACATTTGTCATATACATTATGTTTATTTATCAGATTTGAATGGTTGTAGGATTTATTACTGTATGTAATAGCCCTTAATCCCATTGCAGACGAAAATGCAAATAATTTCATCCTGCGGCATTAGACTTGTGACACTAACTTGGAGCCCGTTTGGCGAAACTTTGCTGAATTTTGCTGTAATTAAACTTGTCTGTGTTGAATATCCATAGTTTCATGCCCTTGTGTAAATTTCTAAGTCAGTGAACGTGAAGATCATTACTAGAATGGTACGTAACCATCTTGGACTGCAAAGCAGCGGTTACATTAGTTGAAATTATTGCTCGTGTATTATGTTCCTCACTGTGTACCGTGATATTTGAAGTGAAGTTTTCCAGCCACTTGGGCTGATGAGACTTCAGTGACATGGCGGTGCAGCATTCACCTCAGAAGAAATTTCCTGAATTTAGCCGGCCACCGACCGGAAGTTTGGCAGTAGTCACACGTAAGCAATCTGAAATTTTAGACCTATTGCATGATGTGCCAAACAATTTAGTTCATAGAAAAAGCTTGTATAATCAATACCTCGATAAAGTTGGGAACATCAAATTTGCTTGTGAATATTCAGAACTTCTACAAAAAAATGGCTGGCACCTCATTTACTGAAAATATCGGAGTTTCAGGAACAGATAGAGAATTTGATAGATCCGTTTGGGCCATGTTCTGACGTGGTTGGACCGTCCAGTATGCTGTCAGCGGCTTCTTCTAAAGCTTCGTCGGCCCGTATGAAGTTGGCTGAAAGGCGAGCTATCCTGCTAGCTGATAAAGAGACCTTTTGCTGAGAACAGAGTGGGATAGATCTCAGCTAAAGTTGCAATAGAAACGGCTTGAGCTTGAGTACCAGCGTAAGGCCATAGAGACCCAGCATTTGGAAGAAAGTCTTCGTAGTTTAGATGAGGAATTGGCCCGGTCAGAAGGATTAATAGATATTTCGCCGAGATCGCATCTGAATGTGCCACCTGTCGTCTTGACGTCCTACTTACCGCCTCCAGCGATGAATCCTGTCTCGACGTCCTACTTACCGCCTCTAGCGATGAATCCTGTCGTCTCGACGTCCTACTTAACGCCTCCAGCGATGAATCCTGTCCTCTCGACGTCCTACTTACCGCCTCCAGCGATGAATCCTGTCGTCTTGACGTCCTACTTAACGCCTCCAGCGATGAATCCTGTCGTCTTGACGTCCTACTTTACGCCTCCAGCGATAAATCCTGTCTCGACGTCCTACTTATCGCCTCCAGCGATGAATCCTGTCGTCTCGACGTCCTACTTAACGGTTTCAGCGATGAATCCTGTCGTCTCGACGTCCTACTTAACGCCTCCAGCGATGAATCCTGTCGTCTCGACGTCCTACTTAACGCCTCCAGCGATGAATCCTGTAGTCTCGACGTCCTACTCATCGCCTCCAGCGATGAATCCCGTCTCGACGTCCTACTTACCGCCTCCAGCGATGAATCCTGTCGTCTTGACGTCCTACTTAACGCCTCCAGCAATGAATCCTGTCTCGACGTCCTACTTATTGCCTCCAGCGATAATCCTGTTCGTCTCGACGTGCTACTTAACGGCTCCAGCGATGAATCCTGTAGTCTCGACGTCCTACTTATCGCCTCCATCGATGAATCCTGTCTCGGCGTTCTACTTACCGCCTCCAGAGATGAATCCTGTCGTCTTGACGTCCTACTTAACGCCTCCAGCGATGAATCATGTCTCGACGTCCTACTTACCGCCTCCAGCAATGAATCCTGTCGTCTCGACGTCCTACTTAACGGCTCCAGCGATGAATCCTGTCGTCTCGACGTCCTACTTACCGCCTCCAGCTTAGTTAGTGCCTTGTGTAGTTTCAGTTTTTCACGTCTTAGGCAGCCGAACACTTTGTGAGAGTCTACATCTTCCACCGGACCACCGGAAACTTTAGTCCGTAATACTTCTTTCTCCGTTCGTCGTCGAACCAAAATATAGGTGTAACTAAAGGGATTTGGGTCGGGTCTGTGGAGCTCCTAAATATTTTGACGGGCATTGGTTTGTCTACTCTTGATCCAGTGAGGTATGGTTTTCTGAACTGTTCGTCGCTGATTTTTTTCTGTGGTGTCTGTCTTCTTTTTGACTAACGGCTACCGAGGCTGGGTTCATACTTGGGGTTCCGTAGCAAGTTTTGGCCTACACTGGTTCTGTTATGTTCGTCTAAGGTTATTGTCATCTATAAATTTAGTCTGGAGTTTAAAGGTTTAATATTTTAGCGGAGTCGCAATAAGAAAGAATCGTGTGGATGGAGTATTTCGCATGTAGTGATTTGGAGAGAATACTGCTGAACCCCTCCTGGGGATTGAGGCTTTCAATATGGGCTTATAGGATGATGTCTGTCAATTTCCCTTGTGTCTGGTTAGTCAGTATCGGGGTGTGTTGCAGGAGGTTTCATGCGTTGATGACTTGTTTGGCTTCTACGTAAGTTTAGTTTCTTACTATTTAGTGTCGTTATTGGTGTTTGCTACGTATTTTATGCTTGCATAACGGACAGTTGGCAGATAGTGAAGTGATCATTGCCCAGTTCGAAATTCTCGCAGTCATTGCGGCCGTTCGCCGCAGAGACGTTTGCAAACGCGCTAATCTAGGCCGTTGTTGCCGACTTCACCTCGCGTCCAAGCAGTCTAGCGACGATATGGTCTCATCTGCAATGAACAGCGCGAGGCCTCGGTCGGCAAAAGCTGCGGCAGGCAACTGGCCGTACCTCTACCGCGGCCTACGTCGAATATGCCGTCGGTGACGGTTCAAGCGTAGAGGAGGCAGGGAGAGAAAGGGGGTGAAGAGTGAGGAAGGCGGAGGAATATCGAAAGAATCTTCTAGGCATGAATCTCAATATGGAGCTTTTACCGGAAGAAACTGATTGAATTATTCACTTACTTAATTTCTCTAAAATTATGAGGTTTATATGATTTTTTATTTTCTACATTTTTTTCGACAGTTCTATTCTATTCTATACTACAGCTAATCATGTCGCCAGTATTGTGTGTATTCAGTTTATTGACATAAATTCGATGAAAAACGCGAAATCAGTGGATAATCTGAAAGTAAATATAAAAATAAATTTACAAAATAATAGAAAAATATAAATAAATAGAGAAATAGAAATACTAAATGAACGCCAAACGGTAATGAATACGATTGAACGTATGGCAGAACTCCGATGCTTTTCAAATACAAGTAACTGCCCGGCTGCTGCGCATGCGCTTGCGCGGTAGTCTAACTAGTCTTCGCTCTATAGTCTATACAGAGGTGCGGCCGGGAAGTACCGAGAATGTACGTGTGGTGCAGTGAACACGACCTGAATTCGGTTAATTTTGAATAAATATTGGAGGTAAGGAACAGATGAAACGTAAAAATTTAATGTATTTACATTTTCACTTTTTGTCTCGGAGTTATTTATAAATGTGCCACCGTAAAAATTTCGAGAAGCCTACTTTTCTTCTATATTAAATTAGCTGTTATTTTGGACCTGATCGAGATGACAGAGTCAGTTAAACTTGAGCACGTCTGTAAGCTCGTATTACTGGTCACAGGTTCACTGATCAAAACTGATGAAATCCATTTTGTTGCAGGCAAATGTTGAATGCAGCTAAACCCGACTATAACTTTGCCCGCGGAGCAGTCGAGGTCCGAGAGGAATCGGGTGAACAGTCTCTCAAGTTCCACGGCATTGACTGCATTGATATCGGGTGCAGGAGGGACCTGATATTCTGTCAAATTCCTGCTTATTGTACCACTCGATGATTGTTAAAATGGCGAGAAGTTCAAAGACGACGTTACCTTCAAGGCACTAACTATACAGATGTTAAAGAACGATGCATCGCAGGTAGCATTGTGCGAGGCCCAAGTTCGTCTAAGGTCTTTGTCTGCTCGAGTCAAATTTTATGTCAACGAATGGCAATATTAATGTACAAAGATACCATAGGAATCTTTTTTAGGGCAAATGCTGAGATATTTCTATCAATTTATAACCGGCATTACTGGAGGTTTTTTTTCTATTTCTTAGTATTACTTGAACTTTTTGATCGAAGTTCTTACATAAATTTGAAGTATGAATTTCCTTTCCGCTGGTCGCTCGCGGTAGGACAGACTGACTACGGCAGCAGGCCCTTTGCCGGCCGAGAAGCTCTGTTGCAATATTGCGCTGTTGTGGACGTTCCTGCGCTGTTGATCCCCCTGGCGTTGCGCTGGGGCGAGCGTTGGCGCAGGCAAGTTCACCCGCGGCTGGCTTCCAGACTGCTGCGATTTCTGACTGGGATATTAAATGTTCGGACTCGACTATAGCGCTTCCAGTGAGGATGGCAGCAGGAGACAAGGATATTAAAATCCAGTCTGTGAACGAAGATTTCGATGTGGGTCAAGTCATCCTGTCGGGCCAAAGTGCTGTTGTGGATTTTGATAATCCAGCACATCATGCTTCCGACATAAACAATTTTTCGATATCCTTTAATTCAACTATATCTGCTCCTATAAATGCCCAAATTTACGCTCTCAAAGGCATTAATTTATCTCACTTGTTCTCTCCAACATCGTTTCGCGTGAGAACGGCGACTGATGACCTGACGATTCAAAGAGAGTCTTTTTCGAGCAAATACGTTGAATGTGACCCTGGCATGAGCGAAGTCTCATACGGACGATCTTGGGGTTTGACATTTATAGTACGTTTGTTTATTTCTGTGAACTCCATTCTTTATTAATTTACTATATTTATATCAATTTCTCTGCATCTGTAAAATGCATCTTATTTTTAATTCTGAAAGCCTATCGTTACGCTCATACAGGAAACTTCACATATCTGTACAGTGTAAATATGATTCTCCGTTTCGTCAAATTATCGTCTAATGATGATCGAATACAAATATAGCTTACTATTTTCCTTGCATTACAGCGTGGACTCGATGGCTAAAGACTCCCTCGATTGCGATTACATGCATCGTCTGGTGGAGCTCAGGTGGGAAGAGGAGCAGAAACGTCCTGCAGCTTCATGCCTGGTTGGAGGTGAGCTGGAATTATCATGAAGAAGCTTTAGAACAGTTTATCTTGATTGCCTGCATCCATTTGATTAGCTGGCGGGTGTCTTGTACTCTTGTTATTGCATTTTTTCTCATTTCATATCCTTGAAAGTGAAAAATTGTACACTCATGGTCTCTGGCAAGGATGATATTTTATTGACTACTATAGATTGAAAAAGTGTTGGAATAGATGAATATTTTTGTCGTTATACGTAAACGCTAGAATATGACAATCAGTCCCATCTCAGCTCTGAATATCCCTCTTTACACGATGATGTTTATTTGTTCACTTCCCTCGCATACAGAGGGTTCCAAAACAAACCCAGTTTTGGGACCAGCAGTATTTCCAGAGGTGTCCTGTGAAAAATTGTCATATCACAGCGAACAAAACTCTTGTAAGACCTGACGAAGTCAACGCCATCATCTTAGATCATTGGTGGCTGCGTGAAGAGAACGTATACGTGGGAGCAAATAATATTTTGTCTGCAAGAGAAAGGTTGGGCCTACCGCCTATATATAATTGAGAGCCGTAAGACGAATACACCTTTGATAATAAATTTTATTTCACAAAGTTCTTAAACCTGTTAATGAACAAAACTACAACTATTACGTTAACCTAATTATGTTCCATTATATTAACACGTTTTTCTTAACTCAGCTTCGCGTTTGTTTGTTTGTTTGTTGTTAACATTGACAACAAAAATTAACCCACTTCTAATTGCTCTAGAGATCTAAAATTCGGCATGCAGGCTGTTTTCGCCTAACAATTACAGATACAATCATAAAAACTAGCAATTAAAGACCTAAATTAGCGTAATTGAGTAAAGTATATATAATATATATATAGTATGACGTGCGGGCGCTGATGGGACCAGCAGTATTTCCAGAGGTGTCCTGTGAAAAATTGTCATATCACAGCGAAAAAAACTCTTGTAAGACCTGACGAAGTTAACGCCAACATCTTGGATCATTGGTGGCTGCGTGAAGAGAACGTATACGTGGGAGCAAATCCCATTTTGCCTGAAAGAGAAAGGTTGGGTCTACCTCCTATATAAATAATTGAGAGCCGTAAGACGAATAAACCTTTGATAATAAATTTTCATTTCACTAAGTTCTTAAAGCTGTTAATGAACAAAACTACAATTATTACTTTAAACTAATTATGTTCCATTATATTCATATATGATTTGCACTTGAATACTACGTATCACAAGTCACATATCAATAAAGCTCACTTAATCCGAGGTTAGAACAAGCAAGTAACGAGACAGGGAGAAGCTAACCGTTTTGCCCACGTGCCTCCTATTTAACGCGCCCCTGACGGCCGATAAAGGTTTTCTAATACACTTTACTTGTTGTCAGTGAGGCCACTGGGCACCACGTAATAAATCAGGAGGCAGCTAGTTTTTAAAGCTACATTTTCTTTTTGAGTTTTTAAAGTTGACTTGAAGTCCTAAACTTGAGGTCCTAAAGAGTGAGTGATCGGAGTACACGTTGCTTTGGACTGAATTCATACCGTAGAAGATCATATGCGCAAATTAATGAAAATTAATTTGATTTGAAGATTACGTGAGATTTTTCCCTGTTGCCACTTACTGTTATTGAATTAATGGAAATCAGATGCATAAATTTTCAACAAAACTACTGATATATTGCCGTAAATATGCTAAATATTTTATTATATTATAATATATAATATAAATATAATATGCGTTCGTTTCAGGCATTCTTTTTTAAATGTTGTGTTTCATGCATGATTAAAGCTATTAATGATCTGCATGAAATGATAAATCATTTAAATATTAAATAATTGGTAATTTTACTTTAATTAGGTACCCGTATGCAAAGATGGTCCTGCAGTCTTACGAAGCTCCGAGCCTTTACCCGGCTAATGACTTTGCACGCTACGACGGCCTTATCGACTACACAATGGGCTACAGACTAGACTCGGATATCGTTAGAACGTAAGCTGCTCTCTAAGATAGGACCAGTTTACTTTTAACGCTAGTGCTTAGCATTAATTACGATGAGTTTCATGCAAGATTTCTTTCGCAAAAGACTAAACTACTATGGATGGAAGAAATATTAACAGCCTGATGATCTTTTCAACACGAAAATCCTTATTCCAAACAAATTAGCTCTGTTTCATTTTCTGTACTCTAACACAGAAGATATAGAAGACTGGTAACGCTTTCAAACTTGTACACGCGCATTTCAAAACATAAAACTTTGTTCTGAACAGATCTGGAGCTGTTCACTTCAAACTTAACTCTGAGAAACTGAAGAACGATGTTCTTCAAAACCCTAACCCTCATCCAATGAAGAAGAGGAGGATGGCTGCCTGGTTTGTGTCCAACTGCAAGCACGCTTCCAGCAATCGAATGGAGTTGGTTTTTTCCTGTCGTTTTAAGAGTAATAGGCTGACCAATTAATGAACATTCTTCTTGGAAAATCTGTTAACAGTAGATTTCATATGCGATGATGCGCGGAAGATGTCCAGATATAATTTATTTGAACTAATGTATTATTTTCTGCTAGGTTACAAATTTATGGAATTTTGTTGGTAGGCTGATGGTTAAAAAGTTGAAAAATTTAACAAGTTTTGAAAATAGCGCTCACCACTGTCCGTTCAGAAATGAAAACAAGCAACATTCTTCTGAGAAGTGTGACGCTTATATTGACGTTTGATTTCTTATTAAACATTTCATAGATCCTCCGTACCCAGTTAAAATTTTGAGCCGAGACCGGCGCCGGGTATAGCCGGGCTGGTCGCGCTTTAGCAGGATGGAGCCGTGAAACTATAACCGGACATCTATTCCTAAAACGGCGCTGCGCCATGGCTAATATAGAGACAAAATTCTAGCAGCTCGGCAGGGACGGAACGCTGCGCTGTTTTAGCGCTGGTACTTGGATTGCTCGGCAGGGAGCTGAACAGAGCAGCTAAGCAGGCCGTGCATGGAGGGTTTTGAGAGAGGGAGGAGGGGTAGTGGTTGGAAACAGTTGCGGGAGAATGAACTTCATCCTTCATCTAGTTCATTCGCATAGTACGTTATTTTGGGTCAGTTTCTGGTGCCAGTTATGATATTTATTTCACGTCAGTATTATAATACTTTGAATTACGTGAGAATTTTATATGCTCTTCCAGTTTTAACACGCAAACAGAAACGTTTACGATCATTCACTCGTTGCCAAAGCGAGGTATCAATCAGTTTATCATGAGAAAGTTTTCTAACATGGATATACAGAAAACGCGTTAATAACAGTAAATGTTAGAGCAAAGAAAATACCAAGGTAATTCATCATTTTTTTCAAGGAAAATGTGTGATAATTACACATTTAAACACATTAAAATAACACATTAAAATAATTGAATGTGTTAGTTTCTAAATACCGTTGTTAATGGCAATACGATATGAATGTCAAAAACCAATGCCAATACAACCTGTCATTGCAAGAGAGAAGTCTAGGTGATCTCAGAAAGAGAAGGAAAAAATTTTAAAATCGTTGACAAACGGTAACGCGTAACTGCCGCATACACTGCCAGAGCCGCCCCAGAGCGGGCGTTGGGCTGGTTTGAGCAGGCGGTGCTCAGTGAGGGCTTAGGAGATTCCCTTGAAGGCTGACGAAGGCGCTGCAGCAGCACGGCGTGCAGGTCGACATATACGGCGCATGTGGCAGCCTGCAGTGCGGGACCAAGCGCACTGAAGAATGTTATAAGATGGTAGAGCAAGAGTACAAGTTCTACTTATCCTTCGAAAACTCCCTCTGCAATCACTATGTCACGGAAAAATTCTTCACTATATTACGGTTAGTAAGATTGTTTTGTTTCTCAATCTCGCGTATAAAGTAAATATTAGTTTGCCCGCGATGAACGCGTCATGGCTCACTTTTTCAATGACAATTTTCTGGCTGTTTTTAATTTTGCTTCACGACTTTCATAAGCTGCAAAGCATGACTCTTATAAGCTGTAATTAATGCATCAATCTGTCTTCCGAGAAGTTATATCGCCTTTATTATTAATTTTTATAATATCGTATTACATGTTATTGACTATCGAATATTTTAAACTAACTTCAGGAGTCTTGATATCAAGATTATATTCATGCTTTTATCATGAAGTCAAAAGTTTGTCACTGTTACCTTTTAAAAAATAGTCTGCATTATATCTAATATTAGTTTTAGTAACATAGGGACTGTAACACGAAGGCGCGAATCAGTTACATTACAATGAATGAAACCGTTCCCTCATACGACGTTATACATAAAAGATACGACGTCGTGCCAGTGACGTACGGTCTTGGCCACGAGTTGACGGGGGCGCCGAAGGACGCCTACATCGACGTACGTCTTCGACTTCCCCGACGTCCAGACGTTGGCCGCCTACCTCCTCTACCTCGACTCCAACGCCACCGCCTATAATGAATACTTCAGGTACAACGCACTTGCTGCCAACCCCAACGCTACCGCCTATAATGAATACTTCAGGTACAACGCACTTGCTGCCAACTCCAACGCTACCGCCTATGATGAATAACAACGGATGGAAAATTGACAGCCGCCGTAAATGAAGCTAAAGAGCTGAAATGCTGATAGAGAAATGAAGTTCAGCAGTACAGCAAGTTTCCCTGAGATAAAACCTCAAACCTACATATCACCTTTAGCTAGACATTTCAATCATTGGTGATATCATGGGACGCTCCTTTTTAACACGTTTTTATTAACACGTTTTTCTTAAATTAGCTTCGCGTTTGTTTGTTTGTTTGTTTGTTGTTAACATTGACAACGAAAATTAGCCCACTTCTGATTGCTCTAGAGATTTGAAATTCGGCATGCAGGCTATTTTCGCCTAACAATTTCAGATACAATCATAAAAACTAGCAATTAGAGACCTAAATTAGCTTAATTGAGTNTAAAAAGTAGAATATAAATTATGGCTCGCCCCAAAAAATGTGGGTCGGGCTGTACGTTCACCATCAAATTTCCAAAATTCGTGTGTTGTGTGCTTTTCGCTTTAATCATAAATCTGCCCGACACACGTTTTTTGGGGCGAGCCATAATTTATTTTCTACTTTTATATCCACAAGAAAAACGTTTTTTAAAATGTTTTTTTTTTTCAAGTATTTTATTGTACTGTGGTGATTATGCCGATTTTACTTCTAGGAGAACTGGAAATAAAATACTGTGAAAACTTGCTAACGTTGTCGTTAAAAATAAGACGCTGAATTGGATTTTTTTAAGACAGAAACCAAATTATTTTTCCATTCCACATTTCTATGTTTTATTTGATATTATATAATTTTTTGGGAACCTCCTGTGTTCTTCTTATTTTACACCTGGTAATTGTTTTTTAAGTGCTGCAGGTATGCACAAACCTAATTTCAAAATTTGATTCATATCACGACATTTTATTCAGCAATTTTTTAAATAGAATTAGAATACAATTTTAGCTTTGAGTCGCTCCTATTATTGATGTTACAATTCATGACAAATTTTATTTGTAACAAGTTTTTTAGAGAAGTTTTTATTATTTGCAGGTGGAAGCAGTTCTATGAAGGTAAAAATATCCTGGGAGAAAGCAGAGTGTGTTGCAAGGTATAAATATTCAATAGATTAGAATTCAATAAGTAAAGAAATAAGAATGTATATAAATTATTGTGAGTTGATTTCTAAAATATTTCACTTCATAAGACAGAATGGCAATTGTTATTTGTCTAATTTCAGCAAAACGTTGAGTAGCAAACCTATTCGATTGAATACTTTGATTCTTTCGACAGAATTTTTACAATTCGCAACAATTTCCTGGCTATTACTTTGCAGTTGTGCGAAATTCTGGTGCGCGGCATCGAACCCCAACGTCAATATACGAACGTGCAAGCCTGGCTCAGCGACGGGCAGTGCATCAACGCTACAGAGAACGAAGAACTGAGCATCTTCATCAACGGAAGCCCTACTTAGCTCCGCAGGCCCTATTGCAATCAAGGCTATGATGAAGTTAATAGGGTGGAAATATATTCACATATAATATATTATTAATATATATATATTAAATATTATTATTTCTACACTTTAACATCTCCCAATTTAGGCAATGAGATTCCAGTCAACTTTGATTGTACATGTATTTGTCGTTCCGAAATTGTGGAATTGCCGATTCTATGGGATCGGCAGCCAGTTTGCCGATTATGTAGTTAGCATTTCGTTGCTGATTCCGCGGTGTAACGTTTTAAAAACCGTGCGTTTTTATACCATAGGAATTTGGGGTTATGTCAAACAGCAAAGTTTTTTTTATACTTGAATATAAAGGAACTATTGACCGACCTTGACCCAAAATTTTCTAACTCTAACTAACGATTTTTGTTCCAACTCTAACTCTAATGCCCGAGTTTCTAACCTCTATGTATCAGCAACAAAATGATGATTATACAGAATCGGAAAAGTACCTGCTGATTCCATAAAGCAGTAATTCCGCCGATTTCAGCACGACACGTTGCAGATTCCATAGAATCGGCCATTCCCCGATTTCAGCACGACATATATATAGAAGGCAATTGGTATAGTCATGTGTGGTATTTAGGCTTTCAAAAATTAAAATATTTACCCAACTTTAGCTTCAAGGTTTCAGTAAATAATGAAAAAAAAATATTTAAATTCTAAGTGTTTTGTTTTACATAAATTCTAATTCAAAGAAACGGGTCATAACCTTTATTAATAAATCTTTGCGTACAATATTTCGGGTTAGGTATGATGAAAACAATATCTCATTGATTCGTACTAATGTATTATAAAAACAATCGAAGCTTTTAAAATTCATGAACAGGGCACCTTTCCATGATGAACGTCTTTTTAATTCTGCATTTGCCTCTCTTGCTCTTCGACATTCCCGTGACACCAGGGCCATGCGCTTTAACTTACCACAGGTTCGGCTAGAAATTGAAGGAAAAGGTACAGCTTTTAATTTTGTAACATATTTCAATGAATTGCCTGATGACTTTATAATAGACCGTTTCTAAATTCTTCTTAAAGACTAAGTTCAGCAATTTTATTCTTATCCAGTATTAACTTGAGTTCGATTATCATGTAAGATTTCAGCGTTTGCCTTTCTTAAAAAGATTTTTGATAAATATTTTGGTGTAAGTCAACGTTCTTTTGACTTTTCGTCTTAGTTGTATATGACTTTTTGGTTGAGTTGTTATTGCCCTTGCTAAGTTCATTTTTAGTCGCCATGCTGCTTATTTTTATATCAGTTTTATTGAAGGTTAGTTTATCAGGATTTTTTACCTGCTGTTACCTATTGACTATCTTATTATCATTATATGTTATTGTTCTATTGAGAGTAATATCGCCTATGTCGCCTAGCTTATATGGACATTCACAAGGAAGCCTTTTTTATTTTTTCAAATTTTTGATGTTATCTTGCCATGTATTTCTGTGTGCTCCTGTGTGACTAAAGAATACTTTATCGAGGATGAGCAGGTAAATAATGTCTATTTAGCGGCATCGTGCCGCATATACTGCTCAGTTTGTTGCTCAAAGGACATTTTTTACACAAATATAATTAAAAGAAACTGCTCTTCTACGCAAACCTATAGAGTCAGCTGCCCACATTGTCAGCTGTTTAAATCTTCAAGTCAACTTAAAACTCCACCTGTTCTTAAAATTCAATTTGCTCATTCATTTGATCTCGTAGCATTAGACCCGCTCCAGTTTCTTCGTTCAGCTTGGGGTAATATTAATCTGCATGTGGCCATTGATCATGATTCTAAATAACAGCAGTACCTTTGAGAAATAAATTGGCTTGCACTGTATCAAATGCGTTCAAAAATATTGTATTACCTAGCATGATTAGAATACCTATCCGAATTCTGACTGATAAAGGACCGGAATTCAGGGCTGCAGGATTTAGCGCAGTTGCAGCTTCCTTTAATATTACGCACATTTATTCAACTCGCTATAGGGCTGCATCTAATAGCTGAGTTGAGCGCAGTAATCGGACAATTATTCAGTTTTTTCAAGGGTATCACCTCAGATAATCCATTACTGTGGGACGATAAGATTAGTAGAGCTTGAATAACTTATAACAACACGTACCATTCGCAGATAGGGTGTAGTCTGGCACAACATGCATTCGCAGTGTCTGTGAACGTAGAAACTGTTAGTTCGTGGAGAGAAGGACATGTAAAGTTTTGTTCATTCAAGGTAGGTCAGAAGGTAGCGCACAAAATTAATAAAGTAGGGAATCTTAGCGAAGATAAATTAGCACCGAAATTCCAGGGACCATTCCAGGTAACGAAAGTACAGTCTAATGGGGTTACGTATGAAATTTGGGATAATAGGGGTAATAGTTCACAGACAGTTTAGGGAATGGAATGATTTTCCAAAATATTTGCATAGGTATTTAGAGTTATCAGGCGACGCGTAATCACGACTTACCTTAGGGAACGGAGAAAACAGTTTGATGGACGGAAGTGGAGACAATTTTGGAGGTACCGGAATTTCATTTTCAAGTGGCAGTAGTGGTAGTAGTAGCAGTGATGACAGCGACAGTAGTTGTTCAATCTTGGATTGCTATGCAGGATCTACCTGTCCTCAGTTCGCAATTTCGGTGTTCACAACGAGTTAAACTCTTCTGCTTTGATCTGACTCCAAAAGATCTGGTTGTAATAATTGGTCAGTCGTCGAGGATACAAAACTGATTTACACTCATTATTTACTTTATTTCACTCAAAATTTTCAAGCCTCCCAATAGTTGACCATCGAGTTTATTAATGTCACTTGCAACGCTAAAATTTTGTCATCGTGAAATCGATTTTACTGGAAATAAGAGGTACGAGCGGTAAACTGGCTGCGAAAACGCATTGACACCGAAATTCCGAGCGAACAAAGAAATATTGGGCTATCAAACATCTAACATAATTTCGACTCTACAAACTCCAAAAATTTCATTGACACCGAAATTCCGAGCAAACAAAGAAATATTGCGCTATCAAACATATAACATAATTTCGACTCTACAAACTCCAAAAATATAAACAAATGAAATCTCACAGTAGTGATGACAGTAGTAATGATGGTGGTACTGTAGTAGTTCAGACAGAAACACGGGTACAAGTAGTAGTAGCGAAATCAAAGGTAGCGGTAACAGTAGAAACAGCAACGTCGTAAAATTACCACGCAATGCAGTGAAATTCGAACGTAAATTGTAAGGGCAATCAGCAGCGCGACGAATTTGGTAGCAGTAGGCGGGAACACGTCAAATTCTAAATAAAACAGTAGAGATTGATAATCGTGAAGCATTGGAGTAAACGGGAGAAACTAACGGGGATCGGGATGTAGCGCATGAGAGAGTGATGGTGAGAGGGTGAGTAGGCAGCGGATTTGTTAAAACCGAAATCATCGACGCCGAATAAACAAGGTAGAGTAGAACATGGTTGAACTAGTATAAGGTTGTCCCATAAGAAGCTCATTTTCGCGGATGGGGCTTGTTATTCGCCTGTGACGTCACTGATCTCAGTGATTTCACGGGCATTAACCCATCACGGAGGAGAGACGCAAAACAACTTGAATTGGTAAGAATTTTAAACACGGATATTAAACATAGTTGGTATCAGAAATATTTCAAGGTAATGACACAGGTACATGGGATAATGGTAACCGTTTAATATCTTAGGTGAGAAAATTTCACTCGAGGTAATATTAGGCAATGAGCTCAGTACGTGCTAGCAGGAAAGGTAAAGTTTTAAGGTAAGGTAATAGAGAGCTGAAGCACTGGAGCTAGTTGGTAAAATGTTATGGTAGCAATTTGAATATTCAAGGTAATAGCTACTTGGTAAATGACATTTTAGGTAATAGTTCGAGCTAGGTAATATATTAGGTAATGGTAAGATTTAGGTAACGATAAGATTTAGGTAACATTAATAATCAGGTAATATTAGGAATTAGGTAACATTAAGAATCAGGTAATAATACGAAATGGATAATAGTCATTTGGGAATTTGGATTATGGTCATTCTTCAATTCCTCCGGTAAATGAAGGTTCTTAAGAGCAAGTGAAGGAGTTGAGGCCTGATGGGACTCTAAGGGCAACAAGGTAATGCGCGACAATCACCTGCCACCCACCTCAGATGTCCATAGGATCTTTGCCGTGTGTTGAACGTCGCCGCGTCAAACTTCCATCGCCGTTAGTCCTAACAGTAGACGTCAAAGACGGTAGCGCAGAAGGTAGCAACGTAGAAGGCCCCCGCCATCCCGCCGCCAGTCACTCCCGAACTCCCTATCTCTTCATAGGGACTGGCCAATATGTTAGGTGGCAAACGAGTAGAGCTTGAAAATTGAAGGTGACTGCATGAAGGCACTTTGTTAACCTCACCATCTGTTGCTAGAGACTGACTGATTAGACGCTGACGTATTTTCGTGACGTTGTGGCCGGGTAGATGGTTCTTTGCAGCAATTTAGAAATGAATAGTCAAAGTGGTAGCAGGGTTGTCGCGATTAATAAATCTAACATTAATTGAAATATATGAACCTGGCTCCAAATTCCCAACTGCTCACGCGTGCAGTTGCATTTAGTATGGTGTTTTTGTATACTATTTCCCCTTGAAATTAACTTTTCAACTACTATCAGTTTCCGTTCTGAGATGATGAGTTTCATGCATTGAGTACTGAAGTACTCATTTCGGAAATTTCAAACTAGTTTAGAGTTCCACTTCACGTACTTGACTACTGATTACTAAGTTAAATTCTCAAGTATTGTGGTGCTTATCATTTACAATCTATATATGATGATGTTATCCTCTAGCTGATGCCGTTGTAAAAATCGGGAATAAGCTTGTATGTATGTTTTGAATATAATGAAGGGACTACATTATCGGACGTAATCATGTATTGTTCTTATAGGTATATGGTTATAATGGTTTTGGAATAGATTTCTTAATTTATGTAGAGTTGTCGACTGCTAAAACTCCATGTGTATTGGTTTACGTTTTACCCAAACAATTTATGTAGTTTGGATGTTTATATGCACTTGAGGTTCTAATAAACGGCCCGAACATATCAATCTTTTTATTTCTGTCGAAATTTGTTATACTTGTTTGTACTTCATATCTCAGAATGATGCATTAAAATTTGCTTTATAATTTTGTCGGTGTACGTTGTTATATAATTACCCATTCCCTCCACAATTATTATATATAGCTCCACAAAGTAAGGGAGCGCTATATACATAGTGGAGGGCGTGGGGATTTTTTTGGCTCAAAATTCACGTTCGGCCACCTCTGGCCGGCGGGAATTTCGCGCAACGAACCCGCCAATCGCGGCAACCACCTTCGCGATAGCGCGGAAGCTGGCAGTGCCTGCCGGCCTGGTCGCTCGCGGTAGGACAGACTGACTGCGGCAGCAGGCCCTTTCCCGGCCGAGAAGCTCTGTTGCAATATTGCGCTGTTGTGGACATTCCTGCGCTGTTGATCCCCCTGGCGTTGCGCTGGGGCGAGCGTTGGCGCAGGCAAGTTCACCCGCGGCTGGCTTCCAGACTGCGGCGATTTCTGACTGGGATATTAAATGTTCGGACTCAACTATAGCGCTTCCAGTGAGGATGGCAGCAGGAGACAAGGATATTAAAATCCAGTCTGTGAACGAAGATTTCGATGTGGGTCAAGTCATCCTGTCGGGCCAAAGTGCTGTTGCGGATTTTGATAATCCAGCACATCATGCTTCCGACAAAAACTATTTTTCGATATCCTCTAATTCAACTATATCTGCTCCTACAAATGCAAAAATTTACGCGCTCAAAGGCATTAATTTATCTCACTTGTTCTCTCCAACATCGTTTCGCGTGAGAACGGCGACTGATGACCTGACGATTCAAAGAGAGTCTTTTTTCGAGCAAATACGTTGAATGTGACCGTGGCATGAGCGAAGTCTCATACGGACGATCTTGTGGTTTGACATTAAAGTACGTTTGTTTATTTCTGTGAACTCCTTTCTTTATTAATTTACTATATTTATATCAATTTCTCTGCATCTGTAAAATGCATCTTATTTTTAGTTCTGAAAGCCTATCGTTACGCTCATACAGGAAACTTCATATATCTGTACAGTGTAAATACGATTCTCCGTTTCGTCAAATTATCGTCTAATGATGATCGAATACAAATATAGCTTACTATTTTCCTTGCATTACAGCGTAGACTCGATGGCTAAGGACTCCCTCGATTTCGATTACATGCATCGTCTGATGGAGCTCAGGTGGGAAGAGGAGCAGAAGCGTCCTGCAGCTTTCATGCCTGATGGGGCAGTGAAAAATATTTGGGTGTGGTTGGAGGTGAGCTGGAATTATCATGAAGAAGCTTTAGAACAGTTTATCTTGATTGCCTGCATCCATTTGATTCTCTGGTGGGTGGCTTGTTATTGCATTTTTTCTCATTTAATATCCATTAAAGTGAAAAATTGTACACTCATGGTCTCTGGCGAGGATGATATTTTATTGACCACTGTAGATTGAAAGAGTGTTGGAATAGATGAATATATTTGTCGTTATACGTAAACGCTAGAATATGACAATCAGACCCATCTCAGCTCTGAATATCCCTCTTTACATGATGATGTTTATTTGTTCACTTCCCTCGCATATAGAGGGTTCCAAAACAAACCCAGTTTGGGGACCAGCAGTATTTCCAGAGGTGTCCTGTGAAAAATTGTCATATCACAGCGAAAAAAACTCTTGTAAGACCTGACGAAGTTAACGCCAACATCTTGGATCATTGGTGGCTGCGTGAAGAGAACGTATACGTGGGAGCAAATCCCATTTTGCCTGAAAGAGAAAGGTTGGGTCTACCTCCTATATAAATAATTGAGAGCCGTAAGACGAATAAACCTTTGATAATAAATTTTCATTTCACTAAGTTCTTAAAGCTGTTAATGAACAAAACTACAATTATTACTTTAAACTAATTATGTTCCATTATATTCATATATGATTTGCACTTGAATACTACGTATCACAAGTCACATATCAATAAAGCTCACTTAATCCGAGGTTAGAACAAGCAAGTAACGAGACAGGGAGAAGCTAACCGTTTTGCCCACGTGCCTCCTATTTAACGCGCCCCTGACGGCCGATAAAGGTTTTCTAATACACTTTACTTGTTGTCAGTGAGGCCACTGGGCACCACGTAATAAATCAGGAGGCAGCTAGTTTTTAAAGCTACATTTTCTTTTTGAGTTTTTAAAGTTGACTTGAAGTCCTAAACTTGAGGTCCTAAAGAGTGAGTGATCGGNACTAATAGAGCAGGAGATACTAATAGAGCAGGAGATACTAATAGAGCAGGAGATACTAATAGAGCAGGAGATACTAATAGAGCAGAGATTCCTTGAAGGCTGACGAAGGTTCTGCAGCAGCACGGCTTGCAGGTCGACATATACGGCGCATGTGGTAGCCTGCAGTGCGGGACCAAGCGCACTGAAGAATGTTATAAGATGGTAGAGCAGGAGTACAAGTTCTACTTATCCTTCGAAAACTCCCTCTGCAATCACTATGTCACGGAAAAATTCTTCACTTTATTACGGTTAGTAAGATTGTTTTGCTTCTCAATCCCGCGTACAAATTGAATATTAGTTTGCCCGCGATGAACGCGTCATGGCTCAATTATTCAATGAAAATTTTCTGTCTGTTTTTAATTTTGGTTCATGACTCTTATAAGCTGCACTGTAATTAATGCCCCATTTTCAAGGGTCCGTAATTTTTAGAAATCGTCATTGAATCTGTCTTCCAAACAGTTATATCGATTTTATTATTAAATTTTAATTTTTATGATATCGTATTACATGTTTTTAACTATCGAATATTTTAAAATAACTTCAGGAGTCGTGATATCAAGATTCTATTCATGTTTTATTATGAAGTCAAAAGTTTGTCACTTGTACCTTTTAAAAAATAGTCAGCATTTATCTTATATTAGTTTTAGTAACATCGGGACTGAGTCTGTAACACGAAGGCGCGAATTAGTTACATTACAATAAATGAAACCGTTCCCTCATACGACATCATACATATAAGATACGACGTCGTGCCAGTGACGTACGGTCTTGGCCAAGAGTTGACGGGGGCGCCGAAGGACGCCTACATCGACGTCTTCGACTTCCCCGACGTCCAGACGTTGGCCGCCTACCTCCTCTACCTCGACTCCAACGCTACCGCCTACAATGAATACTTCAGGTACAACGCACTTGCCAACTCCAACGCCACCACCTACAATGAATACTTCAGGTACAACATACTTGCTGCCAACTGCAACGCTACCGCCTACAATGAATAACAACGGATGGAAAATTGACAGCTGCCGTAAATGAAGCTAAAGAGCTGAAATGCTGATAAAGAAATGAATTTCAGCAGTACAGCAAGTTTCGCTGAGATAAAACCTTAAACCTACATATCGCCTTTAGCTGAACATTTCAATTATTGGTGATATCATGGGACGCTCTTTTTTGTACTGTGGTGATAATGCCGATTTTACTTCTAGGAGAACTGGAAATAAAATACTGTGAAAACTTGCTAACGTTGTCGTTAAAAATAAGACGCTGAAATCGGATTTTTTTCAAGACAGAAACCAAATTATTTTTCCATGCCACATTTCTATGTTTTATTTGATATTATATCATTTTTGGGAATCTGCTGTGTTCTTCTTATTTTACACCTAGTAATTGTTTTTAAGTGCTGAAGGTATTGCACAAGCCTAATTTCAAAATTTGATTCATATCACGGCATTATATTCAGCAATTTTTTAAATAAAATTAGAATACAATTTTAGCTTTGAGTCGCTCCTATTATTTATGTTACAATTCATGACAAATTTTATTTGTAACAAGTTTTTTAGAGAAGTTTTTATTATTTGCAGGTGGAAGCAGTTCTATGAAGTTAAAAAAATCTTGGGAGAAAGCAGAGTGTGTTGCAAGGTATAAATATGGAATAGATTAGGATTCAATAAGTGAAGAAATAAGAATGTGTATAAATTGTGAGTTGATGTCTAAAAATTTTCACTTTATATGACAGAATGGCGATTATTATTTGTCTAATTTCAGGAAAACCTTGAGTAGCAAACCTATTCGATTGAATACTTTAATTCTTTCAACAGAATTTTTACAGTTCGCAACAATTTCCTGCTATTACTTTGCAGTTGTGCGAAATTCTGGTGCGCGGCATCGAACCCCAACGTCAATATACGAACGTGCAAGCCTGGCTCAGCAACGGGCAGTGGATCAACGCTACAGAGAACGAAGAACTGAGCCACTTTATCAACGGAAGCCCCTACTTAGCTTCGCAGGCCCTATTGCAACCAAAACTATGATGAAGTTAATAGGGTGGATATATATTCACATATAAATTATTAATATATATAAATTATATATTAATAATATTTCTACACTTAAACATCTTCCAATTTAGGCAATGAGATTCCAGTCAACTTTGACTGTATATATATCGTGCCGAAATCGTGGAATTGCCGATTCTATGGAATCGCCAGCCAGTTTGCCGATTATGTAGAGTTAGCATTTCGTTGCTGATTTCGAGGTGTAACGTTTTAAAAACGTTGCGTTTCTATACTATAGGAATCTGGGGTGATGACAGTCAGCAAAGTTTTTTTTAATATCCAAATATAAAGGAACTTGACCGAACTTGACCCAAACTTTTCTAACTCTAACTGTCGATTTATGTTCTAAGTTCTAACTCTAACGCTAAAGTCCGAGTTTCTAATCTCTATGCATCAGCAACGAAATGATGATTCTACAGAATCGGCAAACAGGCTGCTGATTCCATAAAATCGGCAATTCCGTAATTTCAGCACGACACGTCGCAGGTTCCATAGAATAGGCCTTCCCGCGATGTCACCACGACATATATATACACGAGGCAATCGGTATATTCATGTATGGTATTTAGGCTTGCAAAAATTAAAATATTTATCTAACTTTAGTTTCAAGGTTTCAGTAAATTGCGATAAAAAATATTTGCATTCTAAGTGTTTTGTTTTACATACAGTCTAGTTCAAAGAAACGGGTCATCACCTTTATTATTAAATCGTTGCGTACAATATTTCGGGTTGGGTGTGATGAAAACAATATCCCTTTGACTCGTACTAATGTATCAAACAGGCAGTTGAAAATTGAAAACTTGACGATATGTAAAATTTCAGCTTTTAAAATTCATGCATTCACTTTTCCTTGATGAGTTTTCCTTCGCTTTTCCTCTTTCCCCCATTCACTTTTCCATGATGAGCGTCTTTTTAATTCTGCATTCAGTCGCCTCTCATGTTCCTTAAAATTCCCATGACACCAGGGGCATGCGTTTTAACTTACCCCCGGTCCAGTTAGAAATTTAATGAAACGGTACAACTTTTAATTGTGTGAAATATTTTAATGAATTGCCTGATGATTTTGAAATAGACTGTTCTAAATTCTTCTTAAAGACTAAATTCCGCTATTTTATTCTTATCCATGATTAATTTGAGTTCGATTCTAATGTAAGATTTAAGCCATTGCCTTTCTTATTAAGATTTTTGATAAATATTATGGTGTAAGTCAACGTTCTTTTGACTTTTCGTCTTAGTTGTATCTGACTTTTAGGTCGAGTTGTTGTTGCTCTTGTTATGTTCATTTTTAGTCGCCACGCTGCTTATTTTTATATCAGTTTTATTGAAGGTTAATTTATCAGGATTTTTTTACTTGGTTGGATTACTTGGACTATCTTATTACTTGGATTACTTGGACTATCATATTATCATTAAATGTTATTGTTCTATTGAGAGTAATATCGCCTATGTCGCCTGTGAAGCTTATTAGCTTATATGTTATTCGCAAAGAAGCCTTTTCAATTTCTTTCTTCAAATTTTTGGTGTTGTCATGCGTTTTATTTCTGTTTGCTCCGGTGTGATTAAAGAATGAAGAATACTTTATCGAGGATGAGCTGGTAAATTAGGCCTGTTTAGCGGCATCGGGCCGCGTTTGCTGCTCAGTTTGTTGCTCAAAAGGCTTTTTTTTAACAAATATAATTAAAATAAAATGCTCTTCTACGCAAACCTATAGAGTCAGCTGCCCACATTGTCAGCTATTTAAATCTTCAAGTCAACTAAAACCCCACCTGTTCTTAAAATTCAATCTGACTATTCATTTTATCTCGTATCATTAGACCTGCTCCAGTTTCGTCGTTCAGTTAGGAGTAATACTGTTCTGCTTGTGGCCATTGATCATAGTTCTAAATAATAGCAGTACCTTTGAGAAATAAATTGGCTAGCACTGTATCAAATGCGTTCAAAAATATTGTATTACCTATTGTATTACCGAATTCTGACAAATAAAAGACTGGAATTAAGGGCTGCAGGACTTAGCGCAATTGCATATTCCTTTAATATTACGCACATTTATTCAACTCGCTATAGGGCTGCATCTAATAGCTGAGTTGAGCGCAGTAATCAGACAATTATTCAGTTTTTGAAGGGTATCACCGCAGATAATCCATCACAGTGGGATGAAAAAATTAGTAGAGCTTTAATAACTTTCAACAACACGCACCATTCGCAGATATTTGGTGTAGGCTGGCTCACCATATCCTTAGGAAGAACCATGATAGCACTGGCGCAGTGCCTGTGAACGTAGAAACTGTTAATTGGTGGAGAGAAGGGCATGTAAAGTTTTGTTCATTCAAGGTAGGTCAGAAGGTAGCGCACAAAATTAACAGAGTAGGGAATCTTAGCATAGATAAATTAGCACTGAAATTCGAAAAATCATTCCAGGTAACGAAAGTACAGTGTAATGGGGTTACGTATGAAATTAGGGATAATAGGGGTAATAGTTCACAGACAGCATAAGGAATGGTATGATTTTCCAAAATATTTGCATAGGTATTTAGAGTAATCAGGCGACGCGCAATCACGACTTACCTTAGGACGGAAGTGGAGACAATTTTGGAGGTACCGGAATTTCATTTTTAAGTGGCAGTAGTGGTAGTAGTAGCAGTGATGACAGCGACAGTAGTGATGACAGTTTTAATGACAGTGGTAGTAGTTCAGACAGAAACACGGTTGAATCTTGGATTGGTATGCAGGATCTACCCGACCTCAGTTCGCAATTGCGGTGTTCACGAGTTGAATTCTTCTGCTTTGATCTGACTCCAAAAGATCTGGTTATAATAATTAGTCTGATTTACAATAATAATTAGTCTGAATAATAAAATATAATTAGTCTGAATACAAAACTGATTTACACTAATTATTTACTTTATTTCACTCAGGAATTTCAACCCTCCCAAAAGTTGACCTTCGAGTTTATTAATGTCACTTGCAACGTTAAAATTTTGCCATCGTGAAATCGATTTCGACTGGAAGTAAGAGCTACGGGCGGTAAACTGGCTGCGAAAACGCATTGACACCGAAATTCCGAGCGAACAAAGAAATAATGGGCTATCAAACATCTAATATAATTTCGACTCCACAAACTCCAAAAAATATAAACACATGAAATCTCACATCCTCCCACTAAATTATGAACGTAACGTGAATAATTTACAACAATCATTATTACATAAATCAAGCTTCTTAGTTAAAATTAAATGCTCCCTCTCCTCCCTCGTTAGTCATCGTTGGTTTGATGTTATCTGTTCATGTCCAGTCCAGTTATTGGAAACACTTTCCGCCTTCTGATTTTCGTTACAAAAGATGTGTTATCTTTAAGTTCGGTTTTCCTTTCCCGTACCGTTGACATTTAACACAGTGATGTAGAACAGATTAGATTGATCTCCTTGCTTAGGTTATCCAAAATCTTGTTCGCAACTTTCCCTTGAGAAACTGTGTTCCTGCGTGACAATAATTTAGATGATATTCAACTATCATTTCTCGTACCATCTTGTGTCTTCCGGGCATCAGGATAAGTTAACGAAATTCTTCTTTGCCGTCGCTGTCTTGACTCTTAATATACCATCGGGACCTTTCACAACGGGGAGTCTCTTGAGGGAATTCTTGTCTGAGCCATCCTCTTGAA
This sequence comes from Hyalella azteca, assembly GCF_000764305.2. Classification (NCBI taxonomy): domain Eukaryota; kingdom Metazoa; phylum Arthropoda; class Malacostraca; order Amphipoda; family Hyalellidae; genus Hyalella; species Hyalella azteca. The sequence goes on along the minus strand of NW_025939908.1, from coordinate 4,852 downwards.
TATATCTAATCACGTACGACTCTGCACGATGTAACTCCGACAAACTTAATTGCTTCCCAACGAGGTTGACATTCTTCTCATCCTTCAGGTAATCAATAAATCGTATCCACCAGGCGACCATCCTCACATTTTTGTTATCGGAAATATATTTGAGAGGAAAGATTCTTGCTTCGGTTTTCATAACCATGTTTACCTTTGTGAGTTTTCGTTCCGAATTAACCTGATCCTCATCCGTGGGTTTGTTGGATATGGGCCTTTGAACACAAAATTTGAGCCAAGTTGGGCCCTCCCACCAGTTTGATGCTGCTAGTTCTTCTGGACTGCATCCTCGTGAAGGAAGATCAAGTGGGTTCATCTGACCAGAAACGTGATTCTATTGTGCGGGCTCGGTTAACTCCAAATTCTACCGCTTCGAAATATGTTGCTCGGCGCAAAACATGTCTATTGAGGTTTAAGCTTGGGACTCACTGACGGGGCCGCTAACAGTCCATCCAAATCTTGTCCTCCACGCCACAAGGCCTTTACCCAAATTCACGCGTGCACCACTCTTCACAAGAGCTTCATAATCTGATCCGATAATAATATCAATATCGCTCCGTTTTACATAATTGGTAATCATGTCATTGACGCGGATTCCATGTTTCTCAAGCCTTTATGCTAGCAGGCCTGCTGGCACACGAGGAATGCCTCCTCGCAACATATGCTTCTTCGTAGTATTATTTACATCTTTCCCTCTCCGTCCATTCCCGTGATAGATACATTATGACGGAAGGTTTTTCTAAATGGAGTAACACTGCCATCCACGAGCACGTCTAGATAGTTCCTCTCCCACAGGCTGACTCTTTAATTCCTTCACTAAGGATGAGCTTATGGAACTCCTTTGACTTCCCTCATCAAATAATAGTCTCACTGTTTGGGGTTGGCTTGATTCTGTACTTCGCACCTTTACCACCAGCGTCTTCATCAAAACTTCGTTGGTGCACTGGGTGCTTTACTGATGGGCGGCTGTCTCCAGGCTGAGGTTGCTTGTTTCATCCAGTTCTTTGACTACAGTATCTTCTGGAGAATTTGCTCCCTTTCCCAATTGACGACACATAACTGTCTTGTGCTTCTTACTGCAGATCTGACATTTGACGAACGAGCGACATGTTTTTGCAAAATGTCCCTGATTGAAACATAATATACACACACATCCTTCTTTAATTTTTGCATATCTCTCATCATACGTTAACTTGTCTGCTTTCAAACACGCTTCAGTTTTGTGTTTGCCACTGCAAAACAGATAATTGATTTCCTGCCCCGAGAGTAGACCAGCTGCTGTAGGCAACTTCTCTTCCTTAAACCTCCGTGATTTCTCGCTCTGATATTATTTCTATCCTGCTGAACTCGTATTTACTTTCATATCTTAGACACCAGACTCGACCAATCCAATTCTTCGTTCCATATGGTATTCGGTTTTTAAGAATTCCATCAAAGATTCGATGCGCGATTTCTTTTCTCCAGTACTTGATAATCGCTAACACATCTCTCAAGCTACAAGAACGTCGCTATCTAACGAGGACTCAATCAATGGGAAGAGCCATGTTTCTGGTTCCGCTTTGGCCAGTTCCAGGGATTTCAGAGCATTCCAATGCGACTCTAACTTAATTCTCAATTGTGAGAGTGACAGCTTATCCTTTTTAGTAGCATTTTATATGACAAGCTTCAGCAGTTCCCTCACATACACTTGCAGCAGGAGGCCTCTAGCCAGGGCTCCCAGCCAATAATTTGAGAAAAACTTAGATGGTTGCTGAAAAATACCCAGATTCTGCAGATTTTGTAGGAAAAAACCCAGACAACAAAACTTCATCAAAAACATTGTAATTTTACTTACTTCTAATGGAATTATAAATCTTCGGCTGCTGCTAAATTTGGTATTTTGTGAGTCTCTGTCTTGGTTACCTCTTGGATGAGCGTAAAATCCCTATTCCCTATTTCTCTTGCTACTCCGGGAAAAATAGAAGGTAATAAATATCCTTTAAAAATAATTCGAGATAGGATGGCAACATTTTCACAGAGTGACTTGCGCAAAGAGCAAAAGAATGCATACGCAACCCATAACAAAAACTGATGGAATGTCTTTCTTCGATAGGGTTTGAAAGCCACTCCTGTTACTACCACAGTAGAGCAATTGTCGCTTTCAAATCCTATGATGTTTGAAAAAAAATTTTTTCTCATTCAGAGTCGTTTTAACAGCGATGTATAAACCACTGGCTCTTCCATCTTCAACAACAATCGAGTCAAGCAAACCATCACATATATCATTTTTTCAACATCAAAAATTTAAATATCTAACTACAACAGCTAATGCCTGTGAAATGGATATGTCTGTGTTCTCATCGCTTATCAGACTGAACTTTTCATTTCTACACTGATCAACAACTTCCCATTTTTCATAAGCAATTCCTTCCTGAATATGATATGAAGCTTTTGTTGCGTGAAGTTTTACATTTTTAGCAATACTGCTATCACGAAATGCTCTCTTGCACACTCCCACTAGATGATCTGCATGCGCAAATGGCACATTGTGTTCAGCAATAGAAGCAGATACAAGTAGTTCTGCCTTTGCAACTTCCTCATCAGTGTCATCACTCTCCTTAGGAATCTGTTTCTTAATAAATGAATCAATTCTAGTGGCTGCTTTAGCTTCGTTCATGTTGTTGAGGTGCTTCGCAGTCTTACATGTGCCATCAACATGGATCTATTAGCATTTCTGGGTTGAGTTTTACAACATGCGCAATAGGAAACAACCTTTTTCTTTTGAATGTTCTTGCAGCCACTCCTTAAAGTCTTTTTCATGTAACCACTCTTGTTTAAAAGACTGTTTGTACCACTTTTCAGCTACTTTTCTTAGGGGACTCACCATTTTTGGGGCTTTCACTGCTTACTTATGTTAATTTAACAGCACCGATAGGTATAAAACGACAGTAACTAAGCAACCTAATTACGCACGTCACGACCATAACTTGTCACTTAATTGACGAGCACAGTACTGTACAGTGTACAGTGTGCGCTGAGAAGTTGGGAACCTTTGCTTTGACTGGTAACAAACGCGTTCAATACTGGTAACGAAAGCGTTCAATGCCACTGCCGTCTGTCAGCTAGGTAAAATATACAGTCTGACGGTTATTGCGTCGCTACATTTGTTTTGTATTGACTGCATAGTCAAATTTAAGGCATTGGGAATATTTCAAGCGCATTATTAGCTAAAATTAACTCACCTAACGAAAAAAAAAAACAGATTTTGCCATTTAGAAGAAAAAAACACCCAGAACCCAGGTGACAGTCAAAAAAACCCAGATCTGGGTGGAAAAACCCAGCGCTGGGAGGCCTGCCTCTAGCGTCGTATCTTTTCTTTAATGCTGCAATCGCTTTGCTATAATTTTCCGCCGTGGGTAGGTAGCCTTCTACAGATTGTTTGGCTGTACTTCCATCCTTTAGTCCCTACAGAAGATATCCAAACTTCACGCTGTCGTCCAGCGACTCATCTTCATGGATTCTAGCGTACTGCGCCCACCATCCAAGCCATTCTAGTAAGTTCCCATCGAACACTTTCAACTCAATCTTGGGCAACTTATACGACCTTATCTTGGCCGTGCTGCCGCATTCTGGCGGTGGCGGCGACTGCGAGCGATGTCATTCTATAACTGCGAGGCTGCTTCTACCTCTAACTAACGCCTTTCGTAAATTAAGTTCGCACGAACCCTCGTTCTCGTTTGATACGATCCATCACTGAAATTTTCTTTTCTCGATGTCACTCTGGGGTCACCAAATGTTGAATCTTGGATTGCTATGCACCCCGACCTCAGTTCGCAATTCCGGTGTTCACAACGAGTTAAACTCTTCTGCTTTGATCTGACTCCAAAAGATCTTGTTATAATAATTGGTCAGTCGTCGAGGATACAAAACTGATTTACACTAATTATTTACTTTATTTCACTCAAAAATTTCAAGCCTCCCAAAAGTTGACCATTGAGTTTATTAATGTCACTTGCAACGTTAAAATTTTGCCATCGTGAAATCGATTTCGACTGGAAATAAGAGCTACGGGCGGTAAACTGGCTGCGAAAACGCACTGACACCGAAATTCAGAGCGAACAACGAAATATTGGGCTATCAAACATCTAACATAATTTCGACTCTACAAACTCCAAAAATTTAAACACATGAAATCTCACAGTAGTGATGACAGTAGTTATGATGGTGGTACTGTATTAGTTCAGACAGAAACACGGGTACAAGTAGTAGTAGCAAAGACAAAGGTAGCGGTAACAGTAGAAACAGCAACGTCGTAAAATTAACACGCAATGCAGTGAAATTCGAACGTAATTAGTAAGGGCAATCAGCAGCCCGACGAATTTGGTAACAGTAGGCGGGAACACGTCAAATTCTAAATAAAACAGAGTAGAGATTGATAATCGTGAAGCATTGGAAGAAACGGGAGAAACTAACGGGGATCGGGATGTAGCGCATGAGGGAGTGATGGTGAGAGGATGAGTAGGCAGCGGTTTTGTTAAAACCGAAATCATCGACGCCGAATAAACAAGGTAGAGTAGAACATGGTTGAACTAGTATAAGGTTGACCCATAAGAAGCTCATTTTCGCAGATGGGGCTTGTTATTCGCCTGTGACGTCATTGGTCTCAGTGATTTCACGGGCATTAACCCATCACGGAAATGCGATCAAACCAGTCAACCAATCCGTCATAGGAATGACGGGTTTGTTTACGTTTCTCGATCTCACTGACGTAACAAGAAAGCTGAACTGAAAAGCGGAACTTCTCGTGGGCTAACCTTATAGCGTTCAACCATGG
>NW_025939907.1:0-658 GCF_000764305.2 Hyalella azteca | reverse complement strand
TTACAAAGAGTGGAAAGCCTATACCGATTCACACCACCGAAAGTTGGCTGCATTGTTGTTTAATCTTTCGTCCATTTTGTCGATGCTATGGTAAACATCGATATAGCATTTTTAAAGAAAGAAGAAATTTCGTAACGCTCATCATTCCGTTTACTATTAGTTAATATTCGATTTTTTTCTTCCATTCTTATTTTGGTAGTGGGTGAAAATTATTTGCCCCATGAACATTATTACCGATAATTCCGAGTTTTCCTGTGTGTTATTTGTATTAAGTGAGTAATTGAGATTGAAGTACCTTGATTGAGAGTATCGAAAATTGGGAGTACCGGGATTTGGAGTACCGGGATTTGGAGTACCGGGGTTGGGAGTACCGGGGTTGGGAGTACCGGGGTTGGGAGTACCGGGATTGGGAGTACCGGGATTGGGAGTGCATGGATTGAAAGTAAGTAACGGATAAATCCAATCGTTTCTCATTTTCTACCACTGCTCAGGAAGAGGAAGCTATTTTATAACACGTTGGTAGGCACTGCCAGAGCTTTCCCGGAACCCAATACGTACCGCCCAGTGGCCACCAGAGTACGGACCAGACTCTCGTAGCTGTTTGACTTGGGATAGGTAGAGACCAGACTCTCGTAGCTGTCTGACTTGGGATAGGTAG
>NW_025939906.1:23677-24139 GCF_000764305.2 Hyalella azteca | reverse complement strand
CATTCCTATAATGGAATTTCCCTCGCCAACGTTCGATGCTTCCCACGGTCTCGAAACAACCGCGCCGCATTCTTAGCATTCTTAACATCTATGCACAATACATGTTCAATATTACCTACTGTCAATATTACCTACTTTATTCACTCATATCAGATTGTCAACATGGTTTTATTGCCGGTAGATCCTGCACCACTAACTAATTATCTACGTTGAACGATTGGACTCGTCTGCTGGACGAAAGGGAGCCAGTGGAGGCATTGTACCTCGCGATTTTGCGACAGTGTACCGCATGAGCGGCTGTTGCGTAAAGTGAAGTCTTTGGGAATTGAGGGAAACGTACTCCAATGGATCAGAGATTTTCTAGTAGGTAGACGACAACGTGTCAGTATTAACGGAACCGTGTCAGACTGGGCATCAGTGCGCAGTGGCGTGCCACAAGGAAGCGTCCTGGGGCCTATTTCT
>NW_025939906.1:1764-23671 GCF_000764305.2 Hyalella azteca | reverse complement strand
GCTTCGGACGCAGGGCCGAAGTATGGAAAAGAACAATAAATAACGTTCCTACTATCGCGCTCGGGAGCAACCTCACTGAATCGCTTCGACATGAATTTCTTGATTTGGGTATACACCAAACTTGCCGGAAATCCATTGAGCGAGAAAATATTTCTTAAAAATTCAAATTCAGCATGCATAGCCTGGTATGTTGAGCAAATGCGAAAACCTCTGTATAATAATGTTTGAAGCCCATTTAACTTGAACCGGAATGAACAAAAACTAAAGAAACTGGTATTTAGGCCGGTGAATGTCGGCTTTCGGAACACAGAAGTTAAAAAACGGCCATTCTAGTCATTCCAAAAAACGGGGAGCAATTCCGATTGGATGCTATGAGATAGAGTATCAATAAGTATATTAAAAATGCACTCGCAGACGAAGACTCGATTGATATATAAGCGAACACCAATACTCTGAAATTCGTTATAACTATTCATGATCTTGACCTGAAAATTTATTCCAACAAACCCATCAGTTTACATACTCTGTTAGCCTTTGATGATGGAGTGTTGGAAGGTGTTGGTGAACATTTGTAATTTACACAATATCTTGTATACATTTTTTCTAACATTCCCCCAGGATATAAAATTGTAGAAAATCCTAGTCAATCAATTTATCTAACTGTGGATCAAGCTTCAATTTATTGTATCCGAATTTGGTTAACAGTTCCAAATAGAAATCTTTTGAACACCAGAGCTGAAGAAATAATAGTACGATTGCACTTAAGGTCGAAAAAAATATTAAATAATCTTTAGAAAATACTACTTAATAAATGGAAAACTTACAGTTAAAAGAAACTATCCAAATTGATGAATCAATTCATAAAGTCGAAACTCATGATTATGAACCTCAAATTGGAACTGATTTAAATCGTGAACACAATGATATCAAGATTATTATTCAGAATCAATATCAGTTTCTACTACGGTACTACCATCAGACAGTTTTCTTTGCATCAAAGTGTATTCAACGAAAGAGGATGGTAATAATTATAACTCCAAAGATGATAAAATATCAATTATCAATAATGGTTTGATGTATTTATTCGATCGAGTATTTAATAGAATCGGAAATGAAGAAATTGAGTGCTATAGCTTTCCTGGAATTACGAAAAAGAATTACGAAAAAGGATTGACCACATTATCAACGAACCTTCAAAGAAAATATGATGTTCTTCTGGAGTATTGATACTAAGAAAAATGAAAAATCAAATGTTGGATTCAATGAACGTAGTGACTATTTAGGAGCCGCTGATGATTATTTGATGATATTATTTAGGAGCCTTTTCCTGGAATTACGAAAAAAGATTGACAACTTATCAACGAAGCTCCGAAAAAAATATGATGTTCTTATGGAGTATTGATACTATTAAAAATCAAATGATGGATTCAATGAACGTAGTGATTATTTAGGAGTCGCTGATGATCAATTTAATGCAAACAATTCCTCTTAAATATATTTTCAAATTCTGTGAAAATTATGACGAACTGATTTATAGAGTCAAGCATAAGAAGAGGTGATTATGCAAATGCTCTGTTTAAGACTAGCGACAAAAATCCAAATAACCAATATAAAGTTACAGATGGGAGAATTACTATCAAAAGACTAATTTGGAAAACGACGAGTTATAGACTCTCTGATGAGTAAAAGATTAAATTATATCGTCAAATAAGAGATAAAATCCGAATATCAATTGCATACATGAATCGACAATTGGAACAAACAATAATGAGTCCTAATCAAAAGTTCTTGAATTGGACTCTTAGACCAAGTTCGAAAACTCAAAGACCTCGTTATGTCATTCTAGCATTTTAAATTGGTAGAGATAATTCACAACTTTCAAATAATTCACTGTTTGAGCACTGTGATATAAAGAATGCATAAATCTAGCTAAATAAGCAAAGGTATCATCAACTAAACTGACAAATTGTGCGGTTGCATATAGAAATTAAAGGTTTTTACATCCGATTTTCGTATTTGATATCACTTCCGAAATGAACGTCTTAAGAACAGTCTTATTGACATAGTGCTTAAAGCTGAATTCGATAATAACATTCCTGAGAATAAACATGCTCATGCTCAACATACACATACTAAAAATTCAAGAATTCTTTATAATTTATATCGTATGAAAATGATGTATTTCGTGAAATGTCAAAAAGGGCTGATACTGAGCTTGCTCAATATTTTATGACGAAAATAATAAAATATTAAAGAACGCACATTGCTTGATTTTGTAAGAAAAGTAAAACTTCTATTGTATCAACAATATAAACATTAGAAGGAGGTGTAGCGACCATGTTTATATATTTCCTCCAGTTACCTCCGCAACTCGCTTTCTAGGAACGTTGCTAGCCTAGTGAATTCTAGCCGAGCTACCCATCAACTCCAACTCAATATTATAATTCATGTCATTGCCGTAGACATCACAATTAGTTATCAACTGCAATTGGAATACTGTTAAATATGAATTAGCCATATATTTATAATATTAGCACTGACCTAAGACATTGCAATATTAAGTAATTCCAGTAGCCATAATCATTTACACATCTGTAACACAGCGCGTAACCTGGTCTCCAGACCTAGTTCCAGTAAATGAGGAGACTTCTGTGTTTCATTCCCCCAATTCGAAACGCAATTGCAAGACGCTAGCGCAGTCTGGTCTCTGACTTACACGCCTTAGCCGAACCATAGGCAGGGCTCCCAGCCAACAATTTGAGAAAAACTTAGATGGTTGCTGAAAAACACCCAGATTCTGCAGATTTCGTGGGAAAAAAACCCAGACGACAAATTTCATCAAAAACATTGTAATTTTACTTACTTCTGATGGAATTATAAGTATTCGCCTGCTGCTAAATTGATGTTCTCTCTGTTTTTTTTTTATGGTTTGCGGGGCGTTCAGCCGAAAGGGAAAATCAACTCCCAGCAATTTCGCAAGGGAGACAAGATTCCGAGGCATACAAGCACACGCTATTTCACCATCTTCTACCTTTTGGCGATGAGAAACATGAGATTTCCTAATAAAACGAGTGTATGGGATCCAAAAACGGAAAAACCTTTTTTGGTCTTATTACCATTTCCACCTAGGTTTTTCTAATTTGCATAATTTCTTCTCATATATTTTGAAAAAATTGTTTATTTCGTATAGCTTTGGAACCGTCTTTAAACGTAGTTCTCGTATAATTAGAATTCAGTATTTTTCTTATGCAAGAAAAATATATAGAAAAAACTTAGTGGTCTTATAGCCATTTCCACCACTGTATGAGGGAATAGCACTGCAGTTTATGCATCTGTAGAATAACACTGCAGACGTGCGTCTGAAGGAATGACACTAAAGTCAGTGTGTCTGGGAAAATGATGCGGCAGTTGGTGCGTATGGGGAAATGCAATTGCATTTTATGCGCTTGATGGGATGACACTGCAGGTTTTGCGTCTAGCGGAACGACACTGCAGTCTTTTCCATCTGGCAGACTGACACTGCAGTTTGTGTGCCCAGATTCGGGAGGCTGAGGCTGCTGGACTGCAAGTTGCGTGCGGAAGAGCTGCCGCTACTGCTGCAAGAGTTGCAGGGCTGCGGGGTCAGGACAGCTGGCGGGGCCGTCGGAACGGGCGGTGGAAACGACACGCGCGCCGTGGCTGTCGGGTGGGTTGGCGGTGACCACTGAACTGTGGGTCAATATTCCGATAGTAGTGAATAAGTTTGGGGTCTTATTGATGGAAGTAGTTACTGAACCGAGCTTATGATCACAATCTGCATAAACAGCTTAACAGGTTACCGATCACTTACCCACAATCTTATTTCGAATCTTGACCGTAAAACTTGATCAATTACCCCAGAATAAAACCTGGTCATTTACCCTAAATCTTACCCCGAATCTTGACCGTGAAAATTGATGAATAACTCCCGAATAAAACCTGGTCATTTACCCAAAATCCCACTCCGAATCTTGACCATCAAAATTGATGAATTACCCCCGATTAAAACCTGGTCATTTACCCACAATTTTATTTAGAATCTTAGCCATCAAAAATTTGAGCACTGTCTACCGATCAAAAACCTGACCATTTACCACAATCTTACCCCGAATCTTAACCACTAAAATCATGAGTTAACGACCATTTACCCCGATTGATCGAGCACTCACAATATTTTTATATCACCGTTGTTAGTAAATTTTATGAACTTTTCGTTATTAAAAACCCTGTACTTAACCTGGGTAAGCAAAACTACTGCCCAAAACCTAACTTACTAAACTAGATTGAACAGCGCCTCAGTTTAGCATAGTCACCCTACTTAATTAAGAACTGCATTTCATTTTATTTTGATACTGCTCATAAATAAACTTATTTTCAGCTGTGACTCATTCATTTCTCGCAGTATTACCACCGCTCTCTCTCCTATACAACGACAGTTTCACACCCATTAAAGCCTTTGTATGGGCTATCGAACTCATATAGTTTGCTTGTAATATCTGAAAATTCTGTTTTAACAAACTGTAGGTAATAGAAAAGCCAAATTTTACTTTAACTCGACATCGCCTCGATAGTCGAGTGGCTGGCGATGCGTCTTCGTGGTCGCTAGCCCAGGGTTCGATCCCAAGCATCTCCTGAGGTTTTTACATGTCTCACGTCAGTGGGATGAAACATGGGAGGATCTACGGGGCGTAGATGTGGAAGGAGCTGTGGGGTGGTGATTAACGATGCACACACAGCACGCAACTCATTACAGTTATATCCAGAACACATTTATCCAGAGGGTGAAGCGGGCGCCAATGACGACAACGCTGTCGGTGATTGATTATGCGCACACCGCACGCCTAGCATGAAAGCTGCTTTCCATAGAAAGTTGAATGCATAATGGTTTGGAAGCAACGTACGCCCACGAGTATTTCATTCGCTAATCATTTGCGATGCCTGGGTAAATTAACTTAAATATCAAAAATATGTGAACTTATCAATATCTCTATATCAACCATTACAAAAAAACGATTTCTAATTTATTATAAAATCAGGATGATTTCAGGATGAATCCGTGGATGTGATGTAATGCAATCACTGACTTGAAAGCTGAGCGTTCTAAATCAAGGTCATCATCACTTAGTTTTTCCCACTGCAAGCGCCGCTAACTTCCGAATAGTCGGAGCATGCATTTATTCATCGAATCAGCAAAATGATCTTATCAATTCAATGTTTTATTCTCAATTATTGTGGACAAATAAATGTATTAGATTAACAGAATTTCTTCCATGTGTTAATTTTCTATATAAAATGAGAGCTGATGAATCATGCAATGTAAATCATGTCAAAAAACACATGAGTACAAAAATCCTTTGGATAAATTTATTAAGGAAAATAAGAGTGGAGTAATCAACTAGTGTAAGTCATGCGGAAAAAACATACATTTAATGTGAAAACTCTGGATGAACTTTTAAATAAATTTAAAGCAAATATTGATGGCATGAATCATTGCAAAGTTTGTAACACAGTAGTTAAAACCTGAACAAACATATAAGAACTCAAAAACATCGTGAAGCAAATTACAGTTCGATCATATCAAATGAATACTTTCATTCAAAGATAGGATGTATAATTTGCAATCGTAAAGTTCAAAACTTGAAAGAAAATGTCTAAATGATAGCATATTAGCCAGCTCTTTCTTTTATTGTAATCTCTGCAATTCAGAAGCGGACGATATTGGAGAGCAAGAAAACTCTGATGTGCATTTCAAAAATAAATTTGAATGCATGCGAGGTGAAATTAAGAAGGCTGTTAATGATGAATGCTCAGAACATATTTATCATGATATAAGAACGATCGATCCGAAGTTATTTCTCAACAATTTAACATCTAAAATTATTGAAGTAATTAAGAAGTCAAAATTTGATAATATTAAATTACAGGTGAATTTGCAAGTCGAGTTCATGAATTCAAATTAGGAAGAGAGAAAATCCATAATACCGCTTGATTCAATTCAAACAGGTTTATAGAGCTTTCAGGGATTCACATAAATTTAAATACAAATAAAGGGCTATATTACAATCTGATACATAGCATCGAAGTATTTACGAGCAACTCTTCTGGATGGATATTAAATAAGTTGCTAAACTTCACAATCAAAATTGTTGAATACTGAATACAAACCTTTACGAGGTTCTAGCTATATTGAATTACCAAAAAAATTGAGACATGACGTGTGTATGAATTATTAGATCAATTTCCGAAAAAGATCTTCTTACCAACCGAAAAATATAACGACCACAGAAATGCTACAGTTTGCTATGTTTGTCATGAAGTGTTTACTAAAGAAACCAAAAGGTTTGAGATCACAACCACCTAACGGGAGACCCATAGAGGTCCAGCACATCTCAGGTGCAATTTTAAAATTAGAAATCCTAATTTTATTCCAGTGATTATGCTTAACTTATCCAATAAAGATTAAAATCTGTTTAATAAAGATCTAGGTAAAGTGTGTAGTAAAATAAATGCTGTACCAGAAACAGATCAAAAATACGTAAGTTCCACACATACCATCAACGTCGGGACCTATATAGATAAAAAATGTAACTCAGTACTCTCTGCAGTGAGTGACAGAGAGCGCATTTTCTCGTCGACGAAAATTTGAGGTCACGGACAGACGGACATGGCGAGCACAATAGTGCATTTTTTCCATAAATGAGAAAAAGCGATAAAAACTGGGAGGGAGCGAGTTATAACAAGAGATTTAAGATTCTTAGTCACTCTCAGATACATGTCTTCATCATCGGATGCATTATCAAAAAATTTACTAGAGCATGTGGAATTGAAAAGACATTTCCCTAATCCTAATAATAAAAAGTTAAATTGATACAAAACAACGGTATACATCCATACGATTACAAAGATATTGAAGGATGACTTCCATAACAAATTAAATGACAAGAATATATCAGAGAAAGAATATGAACATACTAACGAGGTTTGGAATGTATTCAAATGCAAAACATACAAAGACTATCATAATCTCTATCTCAAAGTTGACACCTTGTTATTAAGTGAAGTGGTTGAGAACTTTAGAAATACCTGTTTGAAAACACGCAAATTAGATTTAGCTAATTATTTCACAGCTCCGGATTACTAAGATAGAATAAGACTTGCTAAACGATCCTGATATGATACTATTCATTGAGAAAGCTGTTCGAGGTGGTGTTTCAATGATTTCTACAAGATATGCTAAAGCAAATAACAGTTATATTCCTGAGAGGTCTGATCCTCAAAAACCGAGTAATTATATATCATGCAAGGACGCTAATAATTTATGGTTGGTCAATGTCACAGAGCCAACCAACAGGAAACTTTAGATGGTTGAAAGAAAATGAACCATTCAAATATAATAAAGGCTACGTTCTTGAACTTGACTCTAGCTATCAAAAAGACCTGCATAACAATCATAATGATTTACCTCTAGCTCTTGAAAATATTGAAATAGGGGATGTTCATAAGTTAGAACCTCATCTTGCTAAACGTGAAAAATATGCAATCCATTACAATAATTTAAAACTATAAGAAGCTTAGATTGAAACTAGAGAAGATTCATAGAATATTAGAATTCGATGAAAGTCATGGATGAAGTCATATATAGATCTGAATACAGAAATGCGTCAACACGTAAAATCGGATTTTGATAGAGATTTCTTTAAGCTAATGAATAATTCTGTATCCGAAAAAAACAGTGGAGAACATTAGAAACCGAGTCGAAGTTTATTTGGTTAAGACTAAAAATGAATTGAGAAAATTATTTAATAAGCCCAATTTCAAGGATTCAAAATATTCTCGGAAAACTTAATAGCATGTTTCATGCAAGAAAATAAGCTAGAGTTTGATTAAACCTATCTATGTAGGGATGACCATACTAGACGTAAGCGGGACTTTGATGGAGACTTTCATTTTAAAAAATATGTGGTAGCGGAACAAAGTTATTGCTTACAGTTACCAACTCACTCTGTTATAAAATCCAAACCGATGACTTCTATGAAGATTTGAGGGATAATTAAGACTTATACATATATATTGGCAGACTAGCATTAAACCATTGCAATGCAATCTGATAGAAGTCTATATAAAAAAATTGAGAAGTCTATATATTAAATTGATGATTTACAGTAAAAGAACATTAATAAACTATCATGAGCTACTATCAACCGATAATAATGAATATTTAAACCAGCTGAAATCATTTCTTCGTAATGAAAAAACTGGAAGTGGCATTTTAACACGATGTTACAGAAATTACCACTGCCAGAAATGCATTTGAAATTACCCTTCGATATTCAATCTGAGCAAGTTCCCAACGTTTCTTTCAATGATAAGCATGCCTACTCCTTCTGTGGCCCTGGCACGAAGGTGCAAAATAGACCAAATGAAGGTTATGAGAGAGTTAATTCCTTGTAAAGACCATGATATATTCTATAGCGAGCATACAAAAACTAAAGACAGAAAGAAGTCTGATGATGTCCTAGCGAAGAAAGCGGCTGAAATTGCGATAGATCCTAACGAGCCTGAATATGTTAGAACTGATGCAAAATTAGTTAATGCTATAATAGCTGGAAAAAGTTATTTGTTCTTGAAGTATCAAAAAAAGTTATCAAAGTACACTCACAGAAGTGAGTAATACAATTTTAAGTCTAATATATTACGATCCTAAAACCGGCTACGAGGGGATAAATGAATTGAGTCGTAGGAGTGGCTTAATGCAAGTCACGAATTGGTTGGAGTCAACACACGAGTTATTAAAAACGTTTGAAATTCAATGGTTTGTATTTGAAAATGAAACTGAAACTCAGGTTGTTGAAAGATTTTACCGAACTCTCAGGACAAAAATGTGGAAATTTTCTACGTACGCCAAGACAAAGAAGTGGGTAGATATTTTACAAGATTTGGTTGGAAATTATAACAATAGTTATCACAGATCCATAAAAATGACTCCTCACGAAGATTCAATGGAGCAAAACAGAAAAACAGTCTATGCAAATTGATTCCCCGAGATGAAGACTTGTAGGAGAGCCTGAATTCAAGATTGAAGATCGTGTCAGAATTAGTAGAATATGTAGAGATTTTAATAAGGGGTATCTTTCTAATTTCACGCTCGAGTTATTTATTATCTCTCATCCGTTAGAGACAAAACCGTAACTTATAGGTTGAAAGATATGAGCGGTGAAAAGTAATAGGGAGTTTTCACGAAGAATTATCAAAATATAGCAGCGATGTTTAAGAAATTGATTAAATTTTAATAAGAGTAAAGGGAAATTGTTAGTTAAACGGAAAGGATATGATTGCCAATCTTGAATTCAAGAAGCTGAACTAACATTAAGTCGAAATGACATTAAGTTATACACACAGGAAGTTCAATGAACACAAATTGAGTTAACAAAAAAAAAGAAATTAAGTTCAAGTTGTTTGAGATAGTTTATTTAATAAAATGGCGTTAATTGATATAAAAACGAAAAAAGATTTAATAAAATTAAAGAGAAACCTTCAAATAGAAACACAAGAAAAATTTGTGGAACAAGATTCATACAATGATGCCAAAAAAGTAAATATGCCTCTAATTGAACCTCTCACCGAAATGGTAGAAGAAACTGAGCAAACAAGGTTAGCTCTGGAAGATGCTCCCAGAGAATTATTAACAATCAAACCTGCCGAAAGATTGACATTAGATCCTCCAGACTCAAGATGACCCGACTCAAAAGGACTAGTTGGGACAATAGCTGAAGCTTTTTTAAGTTGCCCTTTCAAATCTGGTTCTATATATGACAATACTTGTACGGCATAAAATTTTAGGGAGAAAATGCCATGCTGGGAGGTACAATTGTCAGCATCCTAATTAATGATTTAGGGATTGGTAATGCAGTTTTTGAAGAAAAAGATGTTGCAAATCACCTAATAATAATAATAATAGCGGTTTCAGCGTTTATTAGGCCGTAGGCCTGTCGCCGATTCTTAACATCGCAGAACAATCGCAGCATTTTGCGGTCTCAAACTCGCAACTCACTGCTACAATTCTGCTGTGCTTAACCGCCCGGCCTCCTTCACTATAAATACAGTGTTTGCTTGAGATGCAACTCAGTAACCCGCCTGGCGTTGTATGAGGAGGTGCTCTTGTAGTCGCTCCTACCATCCTTGAGTGGAATCAAGCTCCAGAAACGTTTAGTTTCGTATCCTTGCTACATTGAGTGCCTATTGCGATGCGGGCGGGACTTTGTCGTGCTCTCCTGAACATTCACAGTTATTGTCACGGAAAACCTATCTCCTCCTAGAGTTTTGAAGCAACAACGATGAGACATATACCGTTCGATTCGCTTCCGCTGTGCAAGCAGGCGGCCCTAGACTACAGCTGCGCGGGAGTCAAATTCTTTTATGTGGAGTAGCACGTGTTCAACAAAGCCATCAGAGTTACTGAATTCCGATCCTTCCATTGCAATTTCTACATCAAGGATCTTTTCCTAGATGCGACTCCGTTAGTGCAATCATCCCACCCTCGTCTGCCATCTCTCTCAGCACGCCAATTTTGTGACGGACTTTTTGTGGGAAGAGCTCCTCGGTGTTGTGAAAAATAAGCCGATAATTTCTCCTGAAGTAGAAGACACACCATCGGATATTTCCGACACCTCGAGCGCGGTAGAGGCCAGACCGGCGATAGCTTCTCTCATCGCCGAGAACGAGGTTGTCCTGGATGCGGATGGGGAATTAAGTGCGACTTCACTGGAAAAGGCAACCGAAAAGATGCTACAGTCCCAGTGTGAACATTTACTGCAGTATGACGAAGAGTACAATGAAGACTCTACGGAGGAAAACGATAATATTGTACGCTATGTTCTGGCCACGACCACCCGTACAGAAGAAGGTAGGTTGGTAATGCCTCTCACATGGCGTGAAGACGTCCTGCCTTTTTTAGGGAAAAATTTTAATTTGTCTAAAAAGATACTGAATGGAATGCGGCGATTGCCGAAACCAAAATTAGAAATGATTGTTGATTGCATCACCGAGTGGGAGCAATCTGGGATTGTGGAGCGAATTGACGATCTGGATGCGTTCTTAGAAGATCATCCAGTACACAGTTTCCTTCCTCACATGGCAGTCTTTCGAATGCAGAGAGAGACGACAAAATGTCGAGTTGTCTTTCTCTCGAATCTCTCCGAGCGACAAGGCCAACGCAGTTTGAGCATGAGCCATAACCAGGTTATGCGACCTGGTCCAAATTTAAATCAAAAACTCACCACGGCTATCATGCATATACGATTTGGACAGAACGTTCTTTGCTATGATTTGAAAAAAGCCTTTCTTCAGGTTGCTCTCCGAGAATGCGATTCCTACAAATTATTATTTCTGTGGTTCCGGAATGTCCGGAATGGGGACTTTCGTTTCGTAGCTTATCGAAACTTGCGCTTAACCTTTGGATTACGATGCAGCCCCACGATTCTCATGCTCGCAATGCACAAAATACTCTGCATTGATGTTGAGCAGGATTCCGAAGAAACAATCAAAATCAAACGGATGCTTTACGCTATGATCTACATGGATAACGGAGCGTTTACCGGTACCCAGAAAGAAGTCCATGCCGCTTACAACAAACTGTCGGATATTTTCGGCAAATATTGCTTCGAGATTCAACAACTCGTCACCAACGACAAAGAACTACAGGCAAAATGTAATGAAGAGAAGGGTGAAGAAACGCCAAGAATGGTAAAACTGTTGGGACTCGACTGGGACCGAGAGACAGACGAGTTAGCCGCGAAAAGATTATGCCTGGACGAGGCGGCATGTACCAAGAGACGCATTCTGCAGTCAATCGCGTCTCAATTTGATCCCTTTAATTTTCAGGGACCTTGTCTTAATCGAGCAAAACTGTTCATGCACTCCTTGCAGTGTTCCAAGGATATAGCCTGGGATGATAAATTATCTCCAAAGGCACTGAAGACATGGCAGACCATCGCTCGTCAGGCCAACAAGACCCCTGCAGTGACGGTGGAGAGATCAGCGGGAGCGCGCCATGATGAATATGAACTCATCGCCTTCACGGATGCAAGTAAGAGTATATATGCTGCTGTCATTTACTTGAAAAATGTGTCCACCAATTCAGTCAAATTTCTGATTTCAAAGAACAGACTAGTAAACAAACAGTTAGAATTGAAAACTATTCCGACCCTCGAGCTACAAGCAATTACGCTTGGGGTTGAGATGCTGTTGGACCTTGAAGAAGAGTTGGCGGGCAAAAAATGCCTGTTCCCGATAAATATCGTCCGCATGCGGCTCTTTACGGATAGTTCAATCTCCTTGCATTGGCTCCAGGCTCAATCCAAAAGCTTAGATAAAATGCAGAAAAAGTCTGTATTCGTGATGAATCGCCTGGCGTACATTGAGCGACAATGTAGCAAGTTTCCAATCCAGTTCAATTTTGTTGCCACTGGCAACAACCCGGCAGACTGCATGACGCGTGCGCTCAGTTATTCGATGCTTCAAAAAAGCGACTACATTAAGGGACCGAGTTTCCTGACACAGCCCGAAACTCTTCCTTCCGATCTGTCTGTGACCACCATACCATGTTATTCCTCAGAAACGAGCGTCGATGAGTATCATGTCTCTGTAGAGGAAACTGGGAATTCGATCAACGTGGCACACTACAGCAATCTGAAAAAAATGGTAAGGATAACCTCGTATGTTATGAAGTTCGTAGAAGCGCTAAAAGCAAAGGTAAAATTACGATCTCCGAGTAAGTTCACAAACTTACAGCTCCACGAAGAGACCGACGAACAAAGACGCAGGCGTGCTCTTTATCGGATTATCGCTGACGACCAAAAGAAGTGGTTTCCAGAAGTTTTTTCATTCTTCAATTGCGGTAAGATGAAAATTAAAGATATACCCGCAGTGGTAACAGATCTCAACGTCTTCCTGGACAGAGCAGATGGGATTCTCAAAGTGAAAAGTAAGTTTGACCGCTGGAAGGGCGACCCTAACTTTTGCTTTCCTATTTTATTGTCACCTGAGAGCGCACTCACTAAATTAGTGGTGAATGACGCTCATGAAAGGCTCGCCCATGCGGGATGCTATACCCTCCTGGCTCACTTGCGTAAACAGTTTTATGTACCGAAATTCTTTTCAACAATTAAGAAGGTACTTCATAGCTGTGTAGTGTGTCGGAGATTTAATGCGCGGCTAATCAAACTGAATCAAAGTTCCTATCGGGACTTCCGAGTTAGCCCTCCTTCAGAGCCCTACCGGTTCATTTTCCTCGACCACCTCGGGCCATTTACGGTCCAAATAGGAGGAAATAAACGAAAAGTGTGGCTTCTTTGCGTAACTTGCTTGTGGAGCAGAGCGGTGAACTTGGTCGTATGCCCCGACTTGTCAGTAAAAAGTTTCTTAAGAGCTCTTCAGATCCACGTACTTGCTGAAGGATTACCAAGTATGATTCTTTCTGATTTGGGCTCGCAATTCGTTGCCGGTGCCGCTATGATACGTAATTTGTTGAACAATCCTGAAGCACAGACTTACCTAGCAGACAACGGAATAAATAGCTTTAAATTTGAACATTATTTTAAGGGTAACAGTTCTCTGGGTTCCCTGGTTGAGGTTTGTGTTAAATTTACCAAACGATTGATCTACGGGTCAATCAGGAACAATATTCTTTGTTATCACGACTTTGAGTTGATTATTGCACAAACGATTCACATAATCAACAAGAGACCTGTCGCTTTTAAAGAGGCTCTTAGAGATGAAAAAAGCTGGGATGTACCGGCCACAATATCCCCAGAGCTACTATGCAGGGGCCGCGAGGTCGTTTCTCTGAATATCATTCCTCCTTTGCAACCTGATCCAGAGGAGGACCCGGAGTGGCAGGCGACGATTGGTTCGCAAGACTTGCTCAGAACTCAATTTGCGAAACTCCGGAAGGTACGTAGCAACTTGATCAAAATTTACAACGACGAATTTTTTCAAACCTTGATGAAGCAAGGCCTCGATCAGAGGGAACGATACAAACCGGTGCCGCATCACAGCCTACAGGTGGGTGACTTGGTACTGCTGAAGGATCCTCTGCTGAAAGCTAGTCATTTCCCCATGGCACGAGTCAAGGAGATGGTAAAAAACTCTAACGGGGAGGTGACGGGAGTCATCGTGAAGAAAGGTAATACCCGCGAGACGGTGAAGAGACACGTTTGCTCCGTAATACCTTTGCTCAGGCCAGCAATGGGTGGTGAGGATGAGGCCACTCCCGGCCCTTGCAGTGAGCATCTACCTGTTACTAGGAAACGCATCTCGCGTAGGACGGCTGCACAGGACGCGAATATGAAATGTAGAAAGATGATGGAGGAAGGGTTGGTATAGAGTAGCGACCCCCCTTTCGGATCCCTCATCTCGGCTGTAAATAGCTTGAAGTTGTTGTCGTTTATTAGTTTAAGGCTTTGAATTTCTCTTGTTCCGTTTCGTAGTTTTGCGTCTATTTGATTTAGGATACCTTTACGTGGTGCTTATTAGAGTTAAAACCAACCGATTTTAGACTCTAATCCCGGGCGCGCAGTGTCAAATAATGTGATATTTGAAGAAAGGGAATTTACTTCAGTTGGAACGTAATTGTTATTATAATCTTTAGGCAGCCTTAAAATTCAACTATAGTCCGTACGACCCAAACGCCTGCTTGCCTTTGAATTGTTCATATCATTTGTTGTCCGTGCTTCTTTTGACTTTCTCATGAAGAAAAAGCAGGGCCTCGGCTGTGATGACAACACTGTCGAGGCAATAGGACGAGACTTCTCATTGATCAGGAGCCCAGAAAGGAGGTAGGCGTCAAGACTGGAGTGAACGGGAAGGGAGCCTGATGGCTTCGGAACACAACTTCTGGTCAAATGTTTAATTGTGAAACTCAGGCTGCCTACACGGATTCATGATGAGCCTCTAAGTCTCCTCTACACCTGCCGGTCCGGGATCTGTGACTTCTGCGCCCTGTACCCTGAGCCTACTGCCCTACCAACCATCGGAGCTTGTCCCACTGACCATGCACTGTAAGTCCGGCAACTTGAAATGCGCAATTTATTGTCAAGGACGGTGTTTGGGTCTAGGGATCTTTAGCCGCTTCACGGCCTTGACTTACAATAAAGATGAAGAGCCGATGAAATTGATAAAATTGATAAAAACTGATTTAGAAATAATTTAAATAGATTTATGTATTTGATGAAACGATTAATTTCATAGATTTGTGCGCGTGTTAAACCATGCCCCGATATTGCACGTACACAATGATTATCCTCATCGTAAGTGCCTAATTGATTAATTTCGTTTGGAAGGTGGCGCGGGAATTTCGTCCCAGACGTCATCCACCTACGATCCATCGGCTATTTCATTAAACGAAAGTTGGCGGGATTTGCGCATCGTCAAAACCGTCCGCGGGTTTTGATTCTCTATACGGATATATTAAAAATAATATATTTGAGACTGTATTTCTGATTTTCCCGCCATAATATTTTCGTTATGAAAGTCTATCTAACAGACGTCAACAGAATTGTACAATCGAATATTTTGAGAATCCTGCTTTTGTACCTTATCCCAATGATATAGAATATAGATACTAGGAAGAAGAATTTCTTCATTCATGATGATATTGCTACGGGAAAGAATCAAAATCCTGCTGAAAGTTTTTGCACCTTTGGAAGACATAATAACTGTAGTTCAATTTACTTATCCCAAAACTATCACATATATTACCAAGACAAACCATTAGAACGAATTCAAATTTATTAATTCTATTCGAGTTACCTTTCATCGATATGAAGAATATTCACAGTGATTGCATTGCTTGTGATATGCCCTTTGCTGGGTTTAAAGAACTTTGTAAAGAAACGTATAAAGTACCTTATACCTTTTGTTGATTAATGAAGATGAGCACCCAGGTTCTGGAAAGTATTTCAGAAATTTAAATCAATTATATATTCCACAGAAGTATTTTTCCGACAGCCGCCCTAGGTTAAGCCCTGAGTTCTCAGTTAAAAGGTGCTCGGTCAATCGGGGTAAATGGTCGTTAACTCATGATTTTAGTGGTCAAGATTCGGGGTAAGATTATGGGTCAGGTTTTCGATCGGAAAACAGAGCTCAAATTTTTGATGTCTGAGTTTCTAAATAAAAATTAAAATTATGTGTAAATGACCAGGTTTTAGTCGGGCGTAATTGATCAATTTGATGGTCAAGATTCGGGGTAAGATTTTGAGTAAATGATCAGGTTTTAATGGGGGGTAATTGATCAATTTGATGGTCAAGATTCGAAATAAGATCGGTGGGTAAATGATCGGTAACCTGTTAAGCTGTTTAGGCAGATTATGATCACAAGCTCGGTTATAACTACTTATAGACTATATATATTGTACTGATGTTGAAAGTGCGACTTAAGTCCATCGCAAAATGAAACAAAATAGCGGCCGATCCTGATGGATTTTCCACATAGATGGCTGCGATTTATATGACAGAAAGCCACTCAAATGTGGGCAAGTACTGATAGGCAACTTACTCACATGGCGGCCTATCACATTAAGAAGGTCCACTTAAAGTGACGATCAATCATAGTGGACAGTCCCCTATCAGAGGGCAGCGAATCAAATGAAGGAGGCCCACTCAAAATGGCGGCTGATCCTGATGGATCACCCATTCAGATACGGTGAATCATATGTCAAAGGGCCACTTGAAATTGCTGCCCATACTGATGGCCCGCTCATTCAAATGGCGGTCAATCTTATGGCTGAGGACTACGTAATAAGATGACGGCTGCTGTAATATATGTCACATGTCACTCAGGATATTCATTGCCGAGTGGGCAGTAACGCTGCTGCATTCCCACAGGAAGGAAGGGGTGGTTTGGCTCCACATCACAGACCAGCTGCCCTCTGGGGGGACCAGCGGTGCCCAATGAGGTTCAATTGCAGAAGGCCTAACTGTAGGAGAGCACGCTGTATGAGCCCCATTTGCAAGAGATACAATCACAGAACTGTACCTGCGCCGCCAATTAAATGCTGTATTTTCAATGAGATCAATTTGACTGTGTCCATGTGTTCTAGTATATAGTATATATGTGGCGGCGTGGAATAATTAGGCCAAGTTTGACATGTCACCGATTTTTGTAATGTTCTTGATTTGTCACCTGAAAATTGGCCTATTGACCAGATCTCTCCATGAGTAACGTTGAAGCTAACCCAGCAGGCATTTCTTGAATTAATCAACGTTGAAACAACCACCATTCGCGACATTATAATTAATTTGAATACTAGTCCAGAACGAAATTTGAAGCAAAATCATTCATGCAAAGTTGTGTTGACTTTAGATTTCAAGATTGAAATGATGTCACTATCACTACGTTGTTTCAACGTTGAAATGATCGAATTGAAAACGCTTGGTAAAAGGTTAATTTTAAAAATTAATAGATGAAAACGTTGATATCATATTCTTTTATGACCAGGGGACGTATTATCAAAACTTCGTAAGTACGCAAAATTGACTTACGTGTGGCGTAAGTGCTGATATGATGACGTAACTCTACGAGGTATTATCAAAACATTTGCGCGGGAAGTTACGTACAAGAAGCCGCAATGTAGCTCTACGCCTGCTCGGAGGTGTCGTAAGTGGAGTTACGTACAAGTTTTTAGTGTGCCGAAGCAATATAAAACTATTGATTTACTTTCAACACGGTGAATTGTGATAGAATTTTGTCAATAATTCAACATAGGCATAATATGTGATCGTGCTAAACGGTGCTTTTGGGATAAAATTGTCAATTGCCTTTTGTGCAATAATTTATAAGAAAATGTGTATATTCAAATCTAAGAGTTTTATGATCTTCCACTTGAACAATATCCTAATTACTTTTTGATTCAAAATTATATTGAGGTTGACAGGCCAACCATTTTTCTTGTTCTCTGTAAACAAATTTATTTCTTTTTATGACAATCGCAACTCCAACTCACGAAATTTTCTAAATTCTTTGTAACCTTCTAAAAAATTCTTCTAATTTTGAATGGGAACAATGCATTTATTTACCCTTATTCCAAGAAATTTCGGTTAATGATCACAACAACATGTGCATTGCTATTTGGATGTCTCGCTCATTTATACAAATATACCCCAGTCAGGCACCGTAAATGCCAACGATACCACACATCCTGCTTTCATCCAAGCGCACTGCGCACTGGTCGAGAGGAGCTATAGGAACAGCAAATCCATAGCCTCTGATTGGTCAGTTAGCCAGATGGTTTTGATAGTACGATTTTAGCTAAGTCTTGCGTACAAAAGTTTTGATGCCAAAATTAGGGTGTACTTACGTAACACGTAACTTTTTTGTCGTAGGTACAAAAAGTTTCGAAGTTTTGATAATCCGACCCCTGATATACAGTAATTATACATGACAGTCACATTATTCGGGCATTGTATTACAGTGGGTTACATTTGATAAATATACGTATATACTATACTCTTTAGGACCAATATTTTCCCTATCATTTAATTTTCCGCTAAAAGAGCCCTCAACCTTAGTCGGGATCGAACGCGGAACCTTCAGCTCGTGCGCGAAGCCTAAACCCTTATAAGACACGGCGAACTCGATAGTAAAACGAATTAAAAACCATTGAACCTAATTTTTTACATTATAATTTTATGAAAAGTCACTTTTGTGGCTAAGTTTTACAGATATAATTTATTTCATATGTTTGTCACAAATTTAACAATTAAATTTGTAGTATTTATCATTCAAGATCAGCTAGAAATTAGTACAATAATTCAATGCATTTTTTTTTATTTCATAGTTTTGTGCAGAACGCAGGTTGGTGGCGTCTGACAGCTGTTGCAAATCGTTTCTAACTAACGCCTGATTAGTTAACATATCATTCCTTTCTTAGTTCATCCAGTTGGATATAAATTATAATGAAAGATCCGAATAATCATAATTACAGATCATTTATGATAGCAAATAATTATTCAACAGTAGTTTAGGGTCCAGGTGAAGCCAGTATATTGTGTACGTGGTTTTTGCAGCTAAAATCAAATTTCAATGAAACGCTCCTGAAACAACATTGAAATTTCTAAATTCAAATTGCCCTACAATATAGCTAGTTGCATGAAGAACTGATTGTTTCACGAGGGAATGGGGGGCGCAGCCGTAGGCCACAAATTTTACTCATAAATAAGCCCTGGATCCAACGCCCAGCTTCGTCATGCATTAACTTAACTCAGCCTCAGAGCAAGAAGCCGCAGACTACGCTTGAACTCCGTAATCCAGACAAACAAACACACTTCCGATAGATAATAGCGCCGTAGATCTTCAGCCAATGCTTAAGCATGCTTGTTCATAAGCAGGCAGTTCCTCATCCGGTTGTACCAAATCCGCCTAACCTCTTCTGGCCTAACCTATTCACGTTGTCCCGGATTACAACCTTCTTGCAGCCAATGACTGGCTCTACCAGCACCCATAGACCACCTTTCTAACTTCCTGCAGCCAATCAGGTTAAGTTAGGTCCTCTCAGGTTTGTTTTGGGCGGAGAACTGTTGCAACTTGTGTAGGTTAGGCATGAAGAGGTTAGGCCGGAAGAAGTTTGGCCAGATGAAGTATGGTCATGCTTACCTTTAAGGTGCTTGTACACGGGGACAGTACTGGCGGCAAGTAGATCAGAAAAATGCCAAATGTCTGCCGCATGGTGTCTATCCCGCAAGTATAGGCCGCTCTGCCGGTAACGACTAGATACCGGCACGGTCCTTCCCTCCCTCCCTCCACGGTCCACGGTCCCTTCAAGGTCCTTCTTCCCTCCTCACTTCGCAGTCCCTTACGATCAGCTTTCGGAGCCTTTGTCTGAAGCTGCGGTGGCTTTTAAAGGGTCGAAACTAACAATACACGTTTCCATACATTGTCAAAACATGCGAATATTGTTAAGGAGATCGTAAATGAGCATCATGTGTTATGATGATTACTAAGAGACAATCGAAATAATGTTTTTTAAAGGGTTGAAACTAACAACACACATTTCCATGCATCGTCTTAACATGTAAATATTTTTAAGGAGATCGTAAATGAGCATCATGTGTTATGATGATTACTAAGAGATAATCGAAATAATGTTTTAAAATATGAAGAGAATGAATGCATAAACAGAGCAATTTTTTATAAATTTCCAATTTGTTCCCACATGAACGGTTATTTTAATGCAAATTATTGAATTAAATGCGCTAGAATAGAGCATATTAAATTCTCCACGCACATGATACTATGCAATCGTTGGAGCATTCCGGTCGATTTTGAAATTTTAAATATCTGAAATTCATTAAAAGCGGTTAAGAAAAGTTTTTTAATTCATATCATTCTACTTCTGTAGAAATTTTTTTCATAGTTGGAAGTAGCCCGTAACAATACAGTGCACATCGCTTAATAATTTGTAGACTAGGCCCACTGAATTACTGCCATACTGAATTACTGATTCAAATTATTATTACTGTGATTGTAAAAAGGATGATTCATATGATAATGAAAAAGGAAAATATAGATATATAATTTTTAAAGCTATGTTGAGTTTTTAAAGCTACGATGAGCTAAATAATTTTGATGCGTTATTTCTTCCTATTGGCTTTTAACGAACCAATAATTTTGAAGTGTTGAAGACGCAATTAAATGGCAGCATCACAATCCCATAAAAATGCCAACTTGATTTTTGGGAAAATTTTCACATATATGCTATATTTAGCGCATTTCCTCATTTATGGGAAAAAGGCACTATTGTGCTCGTCATGTATGTCCGTGCGTCCGTCTGTCTGTCTGTCTGTGACTTCACGTTTTCGTCGATTTTGAGAAAATGCGCTCTCGGCCACTCACTGCAGTGAATACTGAGTTATATTTTTATATTTTGGCACTACGGCACTCAAAAAAATAAACCTAACAAGGCACACAACGCAAAAAGTGCTCGTAGGTTTATCATGGATTACCAATAATTTGTGTTCAAATTTGTGCAAGAACATAGAGCGACATTAGAGGGTTGGGTGTGAGTGCTCAACTAATCGTTAAAATTGCATCTCCAAGTCGGTATAACATAACATATTGATCTCGGCGCTGAAGTGCCTGATGTGGCCTGTCACCGATTCTTTTCCTTCTCGTGCCCTGTTCACAGAAGATCTAAAATCGTGTCATTTGACCGGACCTTTTCATGACTAAATCCAATTACATGAGCTTTGTAATCCAATGCACTGATAAAGAAGAAAATAACCAATTCATGTAATATAATTAAGCGTCCTTTTCCCAGAAATTCTAATTTCTTATCACAAGATACTAATAAATTTTTTATAATAAAATTTGGCATAAATCATTCATGAATATAGAATAACTCATTGAGAAAATACTTGTAGCGATATTAATTATGAATTCATGAGTACATATTCAAATAATGTTGACATTTCAATGTTACAAATTTCAAATTAGCTAGCATTGCTATATTATCTATTGCTGAGTGATACCCGTCAGTCAGTCCCTGAACATATTTGAACAGTACGAGTCAAACGTTGGCTCGTGCGTTCGCCCAGTGTGCCGAGTTAAGAGTTGGAGCGTCCGTGAACGGGACTCTTAAGGACGCGCGGCTCAGTGCAGGATGCGCTTGATTTGATGAGTACATATTCAAATAATGTTGACATTTCAATGTTACAAATTTCAAATTAGCTAGCATTGCTATATTATCTATTGCTGAGTGATACCCGTCAGTCAGTCCCTGAACATATTTGAACAGTACGAGTCAAACGTTGGCTCGTGCGTTCGCCCAGTGTGCCGAGTTAAGAGTTGGAGCGTCCGTGAACGGGACTCTTAAGGACGCGCGGCTCAGTGCAGGAT
>NW_025939906.1:0-1588 GCF_000764305.2 Hyalella azteca | reverse complement strand
GTGTCATCTTGCCTTTTTAAACGAAGTAGCTGTCTTAAAGATGATTATCGTCACCTTCAGGGAATGTTGAGTCAGTTGACTGAAGTTTCGTTATTCAATAACAACTATTTCTCCTTATTCTCCTCCACTCAAACTCTGGGCTTTCTGCTCAAATGTTTGGCCATCCAGTAGCTTTCAAAATCTGCTGGCCTCTAAATGATGCTGACTGCTGCGTACTAAGCGTAGTTATACTGGACGAGGAAAAAAACGCGGTCCAAAAATGATCCATCCACACTAGTTCGTAACTTGAGAGTCAATATCTTCTTTCTAACTTGCGAGTTTACTAATGATTTACCTATTTAGGCCAGGTCATCACTGATGCTCCTCTTCCTGACCCAAACCGTCTCTTCCTGACCCAAACCGACTCTTTCCATCGTTCAGCCAAAGACTTAATTGCACGCAATCAGTGCAATCCAAGTAAAATATAGGTAACACTTCCTAAATAAATTACAAGCTGAGAAGTAGTAAAAGTCAGACAATTCGTTGGATCATTTGGATCACAAAAGCAGGCATAGTACCATTATGTACTGGTTTAGTGACATACCATAGGCTGCTATTGAAGGATAGAAAACACGGCCGCTGTAAAATCTTTATTGCATTTACATAACTTGGGTATACATTTAAAATGAGGAACACTACACCTTTTCACATTCATGGATCTTGGTAAATGCAAGGCGTACGATTAACTCTCGTGTTCCTAGGATGTGCTACAAGTGGTCCACAGAACGCCTTCTAAAGAGTTCATACAGATTCCTGCTATCCGCACCATCTGATCACAACTCGTGAGCTTTCTGAAACATTCCAAAAATTCTAATTCGCATTTATGATTATTTCACAAATTTAGAACATCAGATCCCACACACACCGGACACTTGTACATCAGGTCCCACACGCATCAGACACCACACACACATCAGACCCCACGCACATCAGAACCCCAAACACATCCAACCCTACGCTCACATATAGGTCCACACACATCAGGCCCCACACATATCAGAACCCACACATATCAGACCCACACACACATCAGACCCAACACACACATCAGACCCCACACACATATCAGACCTCACACACACATCAGACCCCAAACACACCCAACCCTACGCTCACATATAGGTCCACACACATCAGGCCCCACACTTCAGGCCCCACACATATCAGAACCCACACATATCAGACCTCACACACACATCAGACCCCAAACACACCCAACCCTAGCCCCACTAGGTCCACACAAAGCAGGCCCCACACATATCAGAATCCACTTATATCAGACCTCACAAACATCAGACACCAAACATATCAGACCCCACGCACATCAGACCCAACACACATCAGACCTCACGAACATCAGACTTCACGAACATCAGGCCCCACGAACATCAGACCCCAAGCACATCAGACCCCACGCACATCAGACCCAACACACATCAAGAACCCCCCTACGCAAACAAATAGCTGAATCCACTAGTGATACGAGAAGACAGAGGCTAGTAAATTTGCACAAGAAAATTGAACTCAGGCTGCAGGTCTCGCACAGGAT
>NW_025939905.1:16053-18684 GCF_000764305.2 Hyalella azteca | reverse complement strand
TGCTGACTGCTCTGCCCTCCTCTACAACTGTCACGGTGTCACCTTAATCTTACCGATCTATTCAGTTGCTGACAAGTTGACAACCCTGTCAGTGTTACTGACAGCGACAGGATACATTAATTCAGGCTATTCGACTCAAATGAAATCATTGTTGCACTTAAATTTTCGGTCGTTCATTATTTTATTTAATAAAGAAATGATACCTACCTAAACTAAAGCCTCTCTAAATGGTATTTCTATATAAGCATTTGTCAACATTACATAATGATAATACATACTCTACCTATCTGCTAAAACTCTCAAAAAAAGTTGTGACCATGTTTGTGCTGACAATATCAAATATGTTTCAACCTGAATGATGCTGAATTATAAGATAGGCTGATGGCTACAGGGCCCTACTGGCTACTGCCACTGGGTCTAGGCAACCCAAAATTAAATGGCTAAATCTAATGCAAGATTAAGACTGAGAGTTCTCGAATCTCAATAGAATTTTCCTTAAAAAATGGTAAGTAGCCAAAGTAGGCTAGGTAAGAGATAATCAAGATAAATCAAGAAAAAATATTGACAAGAATAATAACAGAGATGCAAGAATATATGGCATTATAACTGCCATTAGCTTAAAAATCAATTCGTTAGAATTTCCCCTCCATTTCTTCGACCGTTAAGTAGAGTGGCAGCCATTACTGCATTTACTGGCATAGCTAATAGTAATAGAAGTTTATCCGTCAACCCATCTTTTTCTAGTCATTTATTTCTTTTTTGGCTCCACAGAATTGGTAAGTAACACCGGGACCGTAAATAATAGCATTAGTTGCAGTTATTACAGTTTTTTGGGCCATTTTGAGGTCAATTTTATTTTATCTAATCTCAAATATGACACCGAAACAACGTAACGCACGGCCCGACACGGGTTTGTTTACGTTTACCATGGTTGAACTAGTAAAAGGTTGACCCACGAGAAGCTCAGCTTTGCGGATGGCGTTCGCTGTTCCGCCTGTGACGTCACTGAGATCGCAAAACGTAAACAATCACGTGTGTCACGTTGTTTTAGTGCCATTTTGGAGAGTATTTATAAAAAATTCACCTCCTCAAAATTCCCCCTAAAACATTAGCATCTTGAAATAGTCTTCATTTAATGATGTAGAAGTTTTGAAGCGATTTGGTCGCGCGGATATTAAATAAGTGGGACATTAAAGAGCCAGGGTCGCCTTCTATACATGCACATCATGATTGGTGAAGAGCCATATTTATATTGGCGGCCTCTCCGCTCAGACGATGACGAAATAAACTATCACACGACGGCCAGAAGAAGCCTTCTCCACAGCAAATCCTATTTGATTCAAGTGAGTAAATTTCTACAATCTACATACTACTATCCCCTATTTTTATGTCAATTTATCCCAAGTTTTCAATTTTGATAGTACTTCTTTTCATGTTCTCACTTCTCTGTTTATTAACAACAATGCACTTGTTTCTATTTGCCAGCTAATAATTTCAGTAAATCTTTTTGGATTTTTGTTTGGGGCTAGACAATAAACTAATAAGGACTATAGCTTCAGATATTGTTAAGACTTAAGAATACAAACCCAAGGGGAGGGCCCAGCCACTAGCCAGTAACACTAACAGTAACATCTCAACACAGAGCACGGTCTGACTCTGGAGTGCTTTTTCTTAACAAGCTTACTGCTTACCTAATTGAATGAATAATACAAACCTAAATTAAACAACTCCTTCAGGTACCTAAAAATGTAATGTTGTTGAATGCTGAATTCTTGTTCAAAAGGGGAAAACCAACTTCTTGAGGAATTTAACAATTATTAACTTCAATATATACCAGGCACAGGCAGTGCAGAATGAAGCACAGACACAGGAAAACTGTACAATGATTATTCCAAAAGGTTTGTACTGGATTACAACTGTGCATTATATTAATAAAAATATACTAGGGAGTAGGGCTCATTTTCTTGTCATTGTCAAGGTCATACTGGGCCCCTGGGGTGCTTTTTCTTAACTAATAGATTTATACTGAGTTAGGTATCACCACAGTTGAATATTGATTTGCAGTAAATAATTGTACATCATTTTGGAAGGCATAAAATTTGTTTCACACTACTACTGCCATATTTAGTGACATTATTCTACAACTTTTATGAATTATAAGAGCCAGTTTAACCAAGAAAATAGCTGATGGGGCTGGGGCCTATTCTGTGCCCTGAGAATATTTAAAATAAAACCCAAGATCAGATCTCTTGACTTTTATTAATCAATATAATATAGCAAGAGAGTGAGACTACTCTCAGTCTGTCTGTAGGCTAGATAGGAATGTTTTTTTGAAACAATTTTGGATAACAATCTGGAAGCTAGAGAACTCAACTATCTTGGAATCTTTGTAGGATTTAAAAATTGGTACAAAAAATAGTACAGCAATATTTTAATTATAGTGCATAAATAATGTTCTTCATATTACAACTTGACTGAGAGAGACATAAATCCTAAGAGACAAATTTCTGCATTCTTAACAGTCAGTTGGGTGGATAGTTCTCCTTGTGATGTATACTTAAACATTGTGCAGGTTTGATTGAAGACCAGAGCATACTTTTCATTAAAAATGAAGAACTTCTGCCTTTCTAC